>NC_052119.1:5519738-5520930 GCF_012273895.1 Zerene cesonia
TCAAAGTAAATTATATCAAAAATTCAAGTTTTAATCTCAAATTCGCATTTACCCTACCCATTTTCTTGGACTATTAGCAGATATTTTTGCTATCTGATGGGATATTGGATTAGGTAATATACAAACTTTTGTTTTTACCCTTCCAAAAAGTGTAATTTCTGAAAAGAATGGGTACGGAGAACAGCTGCAGTCAAAATTGGTATGTATTTTACAAGTATGTATATCAAAAAATATATAGGTACTTACTAAGAGATAAACTTATGCATGCTGTTTATTAGTGTTTCACATATTCTTAACATTTTTGATATGAAGTTGATGATTTTTTTTTATTTCTATTGTTCGACTTGCTTGAAAGCTCAGGAGCTCGCTTTAATTGTTAATAATTATTAAAGAATGTTGCAAAAAATGGCTGTTGTGCACTAATTCACTGTTGTTTAGCTTTAATTTTATCGCCCACATCAATTTAAACATCCTTTGTTATGTATTTATGATAACAGATGTTTCATAAAAATATTTATTTTCATTTCATAAATAAAAACTCTTAATATTACCTCATTCAGATTGAAAATTGTACATACGTATTTTAATTCTAGAAGATTAAAATACGTGACAATACTGGTCAGGATTGTCTACATAGAACTATTTTATTATGATTAAATGTATTTTCTATTTATGGTTTGCTCATGTAACCACAAGGCTTGTTCCAGGTAGTGTCGGCAAAAAAACAAACGGAACAAGATTATAATTGAAAGTCTATCTCTGAATCATAACTTGCGTACCACCTACCGAATACTGGCCTACCTTGACAATGAAAGTAGACTGAGCGCTATGGACGAACGTTTTGTATAAAAACCAGGGCACTTCTAGCGAAAATTATTCAGTTGCCAACTTTAACAACAGAAACATGTACGCCAAGGTGTGTGAACATTGGATTAATAAGTGATATTAATAAGTTTAATTTAGTCATATGTATAATATGGCCAGCAGACCATTTTCTTTTATGAACACAAGGAAGTGAACATTTCCTTTGGAATTATACATTGGAAAGACAGAAAAGTGATAGTCTAGTAGTATAAATTGGATATTTGTTTATGATGTGAAAAATAAAAAAGTAAAAAAAAGTATAATTTCTATATTTGCAGTTGATCGTCGCTCTTTGCGCTTTGGGCGTTGCCCACGGCAGCGGACTGTT
>NC_052119.1:5521930-5535431 GCF_012273895.1 Zerene cesonia
CAAAGTAAATTATATCAAAAATTCAAGTTTTAATCTCAAATTCGCATTTACCCTACCCATTTTCTTGGACTATAAGTGCTTAAAGTAATTAAGATGTTATTTGACAGACAGCCAAACTAGCAATCATGGAATTCAAAAAGTTAGGACAAACTTTTGCAGTAAATATTATGTACTTTGTAGTTAACGCGTTAGGTACCTTCTACATCATGGCAATTATTTTTTAGTAATTTTCAAATAGATTTTTATTATTAAAAAAAAGTGAAGTCCCCTGTCCCCTAGTGGGGTATGGGGCAGATGATGTACATCCGTTTCATTGATCGATTTTCTTTAGGGACAAGTAGGTGATCACCCTTCTGTGTCCTGCCATTACCGAGACATTTCTTTTTTTGTGCGTCCCCACCTAGAATTGAACCCAGGACACCTCGGTTCTACGCTCACGCATTAACCAATGTACCAAGGAGGCGGTTTATTATTAAAGCGCCCCCTTAATTTAATAAAGAGGTTAAAATCCCTCAGTCCTAACAACATAGATATTTTTAACAGAGTTGTATGCTGTAGAAACTAATTGAGGTATTAGGATTCCAGTGTGTAACGTTAAACACATTTCATTTTGTAACTGAAGTTCGGCATATTTTAATTTCGCAACAACAGTTAACAGTAAGCCTTTCATTTTGCAATTATACTTCATAAGTATAATTTTACACAGACATAGGTCATGTATATCAAGGACGTTTGGTGTTATATGGTCAAATTAGTCACTGGTATGGACTGAACCTATATGTTTTTTATTCCTTTATTTAACGTTATAATACATAGGTATTTAATTATTACCATTTTTGGTTATAATATTCACAAAAAACTGAATTTGTACTTTAATCATATAATCAAATTAATATTATTAATGTGAAAGTTTGTTTGGATGTTTGTCGGTCAGTCACGTTGAAACTACGAAACGGATTTTGATGAAATTTGGAACATAGACGGGGTATGAGATGACTTAGGTGATAGGATACTTTTTATCTCGATTTACGTCTATTTTAATAGACGTAATCGAGTAATTTATTACGAAGAATGTAACGCGTGCGAAGCCGCGGGCAATACTTAGTGTTAGATAAATAATAAGATTATAATAAGTAAGTATATTATTCTTCGTTTCGTTACGTTTAATTATAGATACAATCGATTAAGCTAAGGAAATTAAGCGTGCTAAAATTACCTACAAATGTAAGCTGCATGATACAATTTATCCTACATCTATTTCATAATTTTAATAGTAGCGTAAAATTATTAGCTACTAACAGTTATTTCATCGAACAAAGAGCTAGAATATAATTTTGTGTTACCACATAAAACAGGGTGATAATTCAACTAGCCGCTAGCCCGTGCTCCGCCTGGTTTGACCTACATAAAAATATAAAAATATTGCCTATGCCAATGATGTAGCTAACATATTGGTAAAAGTATTGTTTTCGTGTTTTATCCTTTACAAACATATTTTCCTCAATTTTATTTTTGTTAACAATCAATCCTATTAGGATTGATTGTTAACAAAAATAGTCGCATCCTTAGATTGATCTAGCAAATCTATTCTCTAAAAAGATGATCATGGCATATCGAAGAATTAGTTTTAAATAATTGAAGGTTGATGCTTAGGTTGGAACGTTGATATTTTAAATAGAAGATACATATTTATCAGGCGATAGAATACATCCGAATTGTCTCTATCACTTTCGCTAACAAACCTCTGATCTGATTATTGCCATATAGGTGAGCTCAGAACGTTTGAGCAAATATAACGTGCTTCTAAAGACTTAATTATTTACTTCTTATAAATTTATCAACGTATCTGTTATATATTTGTAAAAAAATCGAATGTGTGCCAAATGTAGGTAATATGTAGTGTAAACCTTACATAATTTTTAAATATCGGATTACTTAAACAACACACGCATAATTGTAAATGTAGGTTTATTTATAATACTGAATAGTTATGAATAAAATTGTGTAATTAAAATGAATTTAATTCAGATATTTAAACTACTTTGAGGCAATAATTTAAATCATAATTAAAATTAGCATAATATGATAGTTATATATATCTACTTTTATTCTCAATAAATAAAATAAACGGCAGCGGAAATGATCGTGAGAAAATTGTGTTGGTGTGCACATTCAAGTTCTAGAGTATTACAACATTGTAACATTTAATACGTCATTTTTATGCAATGAAAAAAGTAAAAAATTAAGATATTTTAGTTTGATGTTAGATCTTCGGACGGGCTGATATAAAATGCATTTATATATTACTAGCTGCGCCCCGGGGTTTCACCTGCGTATTCCGTAGGAATATCGGGATAAAGGTTGCCTATATGTTATTCCAGTTGTCCAGCTATCCACGTACCAAATTTCATTGCAATCGGTTCAGTAGTTTTTGCGTGAAAGAGCAACAAACACACACACGTCCTTACAAACTTACGCATTTATAATATTAGTACGATGTAAATGTGACCTTCACTTTGAATATCTCAATTTTGTAGATACACAGATATAGGCTTAGTTTACACCTACACAAATAAACGAGGCGTAGAATGAGTAATTATTCTTATTTCGAAATAGGTTAAATTGGACCAGAATATCGTGTCCATTGCACGTGGACTTTTAATAATATACTTACAATCACCAGTGCTACATTTACGTAAGTAAAGCGACCATAATGGTATAAAAATATCGTAATACTTACGCCGCAGGACGACTGGCTTCGATAAGGTTGTTGACCAAAATCGTACCTATTGTGTATTAACTTACGGAGTGACAGTATTGTCTCTGAGACCATGGTTCTTTGAATCTTCGATGTTATATGTCAAGGATGTTAAAACAGCTAAGAGATTAATAGGCACGGTTAACTGAAGATACCTACCTACTGTTATATTCGTTCATTTATTTGTTCGTATTATCTATAGCATAACGTTATCTTTAAAAAAAGGTTAAATGTCCATTGATCATGAGATCACCTATTACGTATTTCGGAAGTACCTTCTAAACCAAAATTGGGATAAGTGTATCTTTCTAAGCTAATTTAATCAATGTTTGGACGAAAAATCATACTGATAACAAAAACTAAATACATATCTAAAATATATCTTGTAATCAGAAGAATTACATTCCGGCTTCTGCAAGTAAAGAAGTCCGTATTATTACTACTTTTATATATTTATAGTAGTCATGTTGTAAAACGGATAAAGCCAAAGGAACAAACAACATAAAGTTTAGCAATTATTATAATGTCACTGGACTATCTAAAGCTGTTAAAACTGGTCGCTATAAAATATCACTTGTTTATAATCTACCCCAATTAACTCATATAATAAATTTTGACCAAAATAAATTTCATGCAATAAAAATACATGGACTGTAGCTTTTATGTATTGCCACACATTTATCAATTCGATTGTTTGTAACCATTTTTATAACTGGCTTTTGTCAACCTACTTTGGTATAATTATAATTGGCTAGGTACCGGTTTTAAATCCAACAAAAGTAAATCAGTTATGTATTAGTTACATAAAAAAAACAGTTTGAAAAATCCATGAATCATTTTTCACAATTAAATTCATTTTGATTGTTCTATCGCTGACTTCAACACAAAATAGAACTATTTACAAAGAAAATGATCTTCGAAAGCACTTATTTTTGGAAAATAGGTACTAATGCATATTAATACATACGAATAATACACACGAACGTTCTTTTTAAAAAGTCTTAGGTGATTAACAATTATCTCAACCAATATAAAACATTATTTCAATTAATACAATATTTAATCGATGGAACGCGGCCTTTGACAAATTATTTTTTTTTGTTTTATAGCGTTCAAATCCTTTACTTATGAGTGAGGATTTTTTTAAGAACAGAAAAAATATGGGAAATATAATAATTACATATTGACATTAATTCACAATTATGAATATCTATATCCGTCGTTATATCCATAAGAAATGTTATTACAAATAAAAATACTTTGACATTATAGACTAAGTACACATTTAAAAAAGTTTACATAACATAAATAACAGATGTCTCACTAAAGAAATTTATTAGACTTGTAATATCAGTAATCAACATCATAAATATCATTACAAATAACACCTTATTATAAAGATATGTGCAGGTCAAATTTTTTATCGATGATATTATCCGCGCGTCTCTTGTGTTGCACATTCTTGCAGTAATTAAATAAAAAACTATACATGTAGTTTCCAAACAAATTCAATTTATTGAAATAAAGCGTAATTCAAATAAATTTGTACATTGTTTAGGAGAACTAAATACATGCTTATTTAAATTTAACTTAAACATTTTTTCATACCTCCGCCGTGGGACATCTTCCGTCGTGCATGTTCTAGGTACACTTCTACACAATATAGCTCGCTTAGGACTATATTTAATTGATGGGATCCATGACACTCTTTGAAAGCCTACCATATACGCAACCTTTGCAGATTATTGTTCCTTATAATAATATTATAGAGGATATAACTTGCTACACTATGCTAGTCGTTCAGCGTTCTATCCCAATATCAACAATTTGCCAATTGAAAGAAAATAAATCTCCAAATGTCGTATAATCGGTTTAAAAAATTTATTATAAGTTATCGAGTACCTATAGGAACTTTACCGTAATTATGTTCTTCCTGTATTTTATTATACCTAGAGGCATTGACACTAAAGGTCTCCTTTCCTTTCCCTTATATGATGGTTTTGGGAAATTTTTAAATGTGTTTTCTGGTCCTCTATGTTTTATTATAACAGGGTTATGTTGGTTTACATTTGCCCAAAATGTTTTTTAAATGTAACCAGTGCTATTGATGGAGACCCTAGAATTGAACAAAAACCTTTGTCAGTCACTCTTTATATCAATACTAAATTACTATAGCTCTAAATATTAATAGGAATATAAAAAAAAACAAACCATTCACATCAAGAATGTATACTTTATTTGTCTTTTAATTGACACTACTGACAATACATCAATAAGACCCGTTTTAAAGTTACACTAAAAATAAAATAAAAAAAAAAACAAAAACATTCTTATATCTAGGAACGAAATCTTCAATGAAAGAAACATACTTTTAACAATAAAACTTCGCAAACTATACCAAGCTTAGATTAAAATTAGGCAAATCTTATCTGTTACAAAATTGCTTACCCAATAAAAAGCACCAAATTTTCACAAGTTTGAAACGAGAATTTAATAGAAGCCTCAGTTGGGTTAAGATGAATCAAGCAAATTGGTTTCTATCACGTAAGAATTACTTTATATTGTTGGCTGCAACCATGTGTTTATAAGTTGTTATTAAATATGTAGCTTAACCGCAACGATCTTTTACTGCGTTTAGAGATACTGAAATTTTGAGACGTAAGCGCCTTTATCGATGATATTAGTTTAAAATAAAAAAATGTAATTAAATCGATGGTTCATCAATATTATGGATTATAAACGTTGTGCAAATTAACCTCATTCCCTCATGCTTGCACCTGGACCCAACTGCTGCAAAAATAACATGAGTGTCTAAATGTTAGGCCGCAAAACTAATACTCAAGAAATTAGCGGAGCGAAAAATTATGTTTCTGCCGAAAGTAATCAGCCATTTCTTACGTGTAAGTTAGCGCAACCAGAAAATTGTTATTCCAAGATCATATAATGTTGGCATATAACATATATTGCGATCATTGTATGTAATTTTTAAAATTTTTACTTTCGCTCCACTTTAGTTTGTGTGTTCATAATCAACCTTCACTAGGCAGCATAATAAATATCATTATCCAACATTTAAATCACAATATATTTTAGTAAAGCAGCCGGTGACTGTTGAGCTTTAGTTTATTTTAAACGGTACCAAACACCAGTGACAAGGCCGAAATAACACAACGGCTTAATTTAAAACAACGCACTAGGTACTTAAATAAATAATATGGTATGAGTCACTAAGTTTTTGGCGAATATATAGTAACTGTTCATAAATTAACATTTTAAAATACGAACAATTATAATAACAAATAAATTTAACACGGCGAAGAAGCTAATAACACAAAATTTAATTCGGTCCTTAATCTAAGTAGGTAGCTACAACCACTAATACAACATGTAGACATCCAAAATACGAATATAACAAATCTGTAAACCACATATTTTATGTACTTATTTACTAAGTATACAATGCCTTTCACGAGCATTCTTATTCGTCAGGGGATAAAATACTGTAAATATAAAGAGAGTAGAAAGATAGTTAAAGATTTCTTTTAAAAATATATTAAAAGGATGCACGTGAAATGCGTATACTTTAAAAATGCTTAGAGCTACATCACCCTCGTTACCATCATTTCTCTTCACTTGATCCCTTTCATAAGCTTCGGCACTTTGATTAGAGAATAGCATGTGTGTTGAAGTTATCTATGAAAGATGTAAAACTGAAATAATCATGAATATAAACAAATTAATACATAGAAAAGTATTGAAATTCAATCTTAATAAGAGGTTCTCGGTTCCCGTAATCAAAGGCCGAAAAACAACCGCTCAAGGTAACAAATCAACAAATAAACCAAAACTTAATGTCTATATTAAACTCTCAACACAGGTTGTTCGTAAATGAATTAATCGTAACGGAAAAATTAAATGCGGAAACAACAAAACCTCAATAAGGTGACAAGCAATGACAAGCTATATTTTAAGTGTAGAGGGTATAACCGAACTTATATGTAGAGGCGGAATTGATTATTGTGCTAATTTCCGTATGTCATAATAATTTTACAGGACATAAAAAATATTTCATATTCGTATTGAGCGTGAACGCTAATAATTCTTTTCTACAAAAAAGGTTACCGACGTCCCCGGGAGGAGGTACCAAGCCAGATTCTAAAATGGTACCAAATGTAAATTTCCCGTCAAACAAAAAACATCACGCAAGCGGTCGAAAACCCACAGATGAATTGAAGTCCAAGTGTGAACCCCTCATTTTTGGGAACGTCGTTTAAAAATTACGTATATGTAAATACTTTTATTTTCATACGTAACTACGATACTTATTATTGAGCTTCGAAGTTATATTTTTAAATACTACTAGTATTTTTTTATCTAATTGACACTTAATATATGAGTTCAAAAGCAAAATAATATTACGTGCTCAATAACTAGTTTAATTCGTTTTATTTATGTAATGTATGAAGCTCAATTACTCTGATACGTTTATTTTATAACAATTCTGGGATACTTTGAATTTGTACCGTTTATAACATTTATGAATTATTATTAAGGTGCTAGTCGCGCCACTGAAGACGTTTTTCTAACGATTTGTGAAACAACAGAAGGTTTTTTAAACTGAATTTATTTAATTACTATAAATTAAAAGGTAAGATCTAAATGCGCAAAATTATTACCCTATGTGATAATTTTTTGTTTGTTCTTTATTTTTTTTAAATAGGTATCTACCAGTAACAATTTATTTTCTTCAATGACGCAACTTACTTTCATAGATAGACTTTATATTGCAATTCTTTATGTATTTACAAAAAATTGTTCGCTTACTTGTTGTAGTAGATTTTTTCTATAATATGTACGTATACTTAGTTAAAATCATTTAAAATATCCCTGTAACGAACATTACATCAAAGCGAGACCCGTATAAAAGTAGATACTAGAATTTTAAAGCATAGCTTCGGTCTTACTTCATAATGTACAAACGTTATCGCGTCTTGGACCCGGCAACCTAACAAGCAACGTTACACGTCAAGCGGTTAATAATAAACTAGGTTGTCCTTGAAATTATAACATTACATACAAAGAAAAATATCAAAGGTCGTATCCCTACTTACCATCCGTGAATAGTAACTTGAGATCCTTATCAACGAGACGATTGCGCAAAAAATGACTCCGCTCGCCCACCTAAATCGCAGCACGATCCTTAATCCTTCGCTTGTCTACCAATTGAATACCGCATACCGGAGCACGTGTTTATATTTTAATTTACGAGTTACGAGTCGATCGCTGTAACGTTCTGTTGTATATAAAAATGGCTAAGTCCGGCGCAAATAGAAAATGCGTGATTGTTAAAATTAAGAATAGTGACGATTTCTTCTTCCTTCATCTTAAATGGCATCTCCCGATCCTAATGCGGACGGATCCTGCCTATTGACGATTTAATGGAGCTCGTCGTCGAGACGTATCATTGATTAAAGGTTTATTGTCATATTGATTAGTTTAACTTTCACATCGATGGAACAAACACGTAAAGATGACAACAAAATTGACATTTAAGATAAACGGTATTTCAATCAGGACTCATCTGTTGTCCGCTAATAGTCGAACATACTTCCTATACATAGTGTGCGTTTTAATCAGCCTAAAGCTACTGAGCATTATCAGGGAATTTATTATTTAAAATAATAAATCTCTACCCGATGCTCACAGGCTTGCATAACATCCTTAACTTACGTAATAACCTACATTAATATAAAATAACATCAATTGGGCGTATCGAAATGATATCTAGACAGAGCAAATAGTGAAATTATAAAGACGACAATATCATTGAAACATCAGGACAGTTTCCGAAAAACATGGTTATAAGTAAAATGTTATATCTATAATTAACACAAAGAAGAGCGAACATAGATAAATAAAGGACAGTAGATATTAACCTTAAACCTAATGAAATATTAGTTAAAATAACCGCAACCGGTACACAATTATTTTAACTAATGCTTGCAGACAACATTCACTTACCTACGTATTAAATTCTTAACTTTTAAAACACCAAGAAGATATTTGTGAAATGTAACATGTAAAATATTATTTGAATTTATAAGGTAAAGATTAATATTATGTTGTGACAACGATAATATTACACGAGTACACAAATATAATGTATTAAAGATATAATTGTAAACTCTCAAAAATTTCCAAAAGCCAACTGTTTTTCATGTTAATATAAAATAATAATCAATTTGATCACTCATTTGTACTTTGTGAGTATAAAAAATACGAAACCGCTCGTGAAGAGTGGCCGAGAAATATCTAATCGGAATATTTTTTGCATGTACGTGATAATACAATATAGTTTTCAAAATAAATACATGTAGAAGTATTTGAATTTGGACAGGATCGGTTTTGTACGATGGAGAAGATACAGAGAATACTTAATCCTAACATCAATGACACGTACTATTGTAAATAGAAGCTAAACATTACGAATATATTAGACGACAATAAAAGGGATTAATTACTAAAACCTCAGACTACTACAAGGTTCGTCTGAGTGGCGAAAACGTGTCCATAGCCTTGATTCGCAAATGAATGGTCAATTTTAAATTTGCTTTACAGTACGTAAAGGTCGCAAGAACCCACTTTCACAAGTTTAATGCTTTCGTCACACTACGGTTAAATCGTCGCGTTTTAAACGCGTTTTTTAAACACATATAAGCGACCTCACTTCCTTTTTTCTTTTTCTTTCCTGGTTTTTCCCCATGACAACCCTTAAACTCGCGGATTGCATCAAAATCTTCCCGACTTCCCAAACCACATAACCGTTCCAAAATTACTGTTTCATAGAACTTAACTCACACAGTTTTTCAACTGCAGTGTGTGCATCTCGGGCGGTTTTGCGACTAGCCGCTCGCAGGAAAAAACCCATAGTGAAGCCTCAGCCTAATTGGGTATTTATATGTAATGTCCATAGATTGTCGTTGTCTTATCCATCTAGTATTACCTATCTTCCTATTCCTTGCATGCAGAACAATTTCATTCCAGTGCTCTTAAGACTTTAATGGGTAGACATTTTATTCAATGTCTCAATGCAAAATACTTTGTCATGAATTTGTCTTGTCTGGTTGCGTATAAACCTTTTTTCATATATCTATATTAAATTACTTCAAGGAATATAATATTTCGTTTTTTATATTGTGAAATTCTTGATTATTCTGTGCGAAATACTTAAATCGTATTAATATTACCTTATATTATAATAAAATATAATTCTGTTTAGTATTTAAGACGGACATTGTTCAATGCTTAAATAAATTGGACAGAATGTATATAGGAAAATAATGTGCTTAGCTATACTTTTGTAATAATAATTAATTCCAAAATTTTACAACCTAATTAGTAACATTATTAAGTTATTTATGCAAAATAATATTATTTTGAGTTATATTGTACGAATGAGCACGCAGAATCTAAAAAAAAATCACAGATTGTACTCTATAGAACTAAAATTACTATTTACATCGTATATTATTTACATACACATACCTAACGCTATTTATTCTGAAGTAAGGATTAAAAGAATTAAAAAAAAAAAGAAACACGTTTTTGAATGATTAAATAGTAAACCTGAATCGGTATTGTCACACGTTGATACGTTTTTTGCGCGGATTGAAAGTGTCACAACAAAAATTTTAGATAGTATTAAATAATTATTATACAACAGTCAACACGTCATGTTATTGCAGTAATAACAAGTGTGTTTGAGTCGACATTATCCGCGTTTAATGAAAAAAAAACATGAATTATATATTTTTTTTTTTTTGTAATACTTTTGCAAATTTCCTATTTAATATTTATAACCCAAGAAGTTGACGGCATATACTATTTATATGTATTTATTTATAGTAAAATCCAGGCCTGAAATTCGTAATTAGAAAATGTAGAATCATTTTTTAATTTCCATTTTTTTTTTTCAAAATCTGTAACTTACATACAAATTCCTCTTACATTTAATACCTTATAATGCTATAATATATAATTAAAGATAATTGAATTTGAGCAAAACATACTTAATTATAACAAAATCTAAATTATTATAACAATTTTGCGTTTCGATTTCCAATTGCCGTTTAACAAAGAAGCATTGATGAACAAGAATTCCAAATCAAATTCGTTAATACGTATTTAAGTTTGAAAGCTAGGCTTCTCAAAGGCCATTATTAAATTCATACTAAGTATGAATCTACGATCAGTCAACAACACCTACCCTACACGTCATCAAATCTTTCCAAAAATATCTCTCCGATCACATATTTTATCACACAATATCATTATTCTATAATTTCGTTCGCTAGCAAATAAATAAAAATAATATCATACTAAATAAAAGCTTAAAAGTAAAGGTATTTACAATTTTTACAGCTATGGTATATAATCTATCGATACATAGACACGTATAACATCTCTTTTTGCGATGTGATAAAGTGAAATACTAATTAGCTAAATCATGAACAGTTTTCATTAAACTAAACGACATATCCAAAAGTCAATCACTAAGAATTTTTAAAACAACACAATGAGTTGAAAATTTCTTCATAACGATGGTATTTATATATATATATTTAGATTAACACTGCTTTATTTCTAATCACACTACGTATAGTCTCTGTATAATCAGTCAATCACTTAAAAGAACGAAGCAAAAACACCCGAATCTTTAACCCAAACATATTCCCCGATAAAAAATTCCATGGGGAGGACCGCGCGATAGGCCAAAGCCCGATAGCGCTAAGCAATCTCATCAGTCAATAGATTATGAACGTTCACTCTAGCGGCAAGCAGACCTGGATTCAATTCGTAAAAGCTGAAAAGAAAAGCCATTGTGAAAAGCTAGCGATGGCGCCATAGTTGCGTACTATGGATAATGTCAAATAGGGGCCAATGAAAAGGGATAATTTATTTAATAGTTTGGTATTTAGCAGTTTCTTTGTAATAGTACACATTAAAAAAAAAGCTTTAAGGCGAGTGACTAAAAATTCGAATATTTAGTGCATTTTAAATTACAATGAAAACTGCGAAATAATTATCAAAATATGTTTAATAAAATCTTAATTCCGTCAAAGAATAGCGCAGTACACTATCGCTTTTCATTAGCCTTGTTTTAAACACAATGC
Source organism: Zerene cesonia (assembly GCF_012273895.1). Taxonomy (NCBI): domain Eukaryota; kingdom Metazoa; phylum Arthropoda; class Insecta; order Lepidoptera; family Pieridae; genus Zerene; species Zerene cesonia. Next base: position 5,533,862 of record NC_052119.1, read on the forward strand.
ACTATATGCAAATATCTTATAAATAGCATTTGGATTACTACAACGTGGTTTAATCGAATTTACAGGATTTAACTGGATTAAAAAGTCATAAATGATTTCTAAAGATGCATCTCATTAGGTAAATCTATATAATACTAATATATGTAGTCAAATTGATTATATCTTTAGCTATATACTGCAAAACTAAACTACGCAAAAATAATATCGCTAAATGTACTATCGCCATTATTTGCAAGTTCGCATGTTATATTAACTTAAAGCTTATTCAGTACTAGGACTTAATATTTTTATTCGTATGAAAAAGTCACTAATATTTTATACTAGCTTCCGCCCTCTATTTTGTCTGCGTGGAATAGGTACTCTCTTTAGAAAAAAAGATCCCCCGATTTTGAAGCATTGTTCATTGGTGCTTCGCTCCCAGTGTTCTTAACGTGATGATATTATAGCTAATAGCTCAATAAATTGTCTAACGTTAAAAGAATATTTCAAATCGGACTAGTAGTTCCTACAATTAGCGCGTTCAAGCAAACAAACAAACAAACTCATCAATTTAATAATATTAAAATAGATTAGTATATTATTATTGATGTTCTATAGTAAGTAATCTATGTGTTTAGAATATGTATTCAACACACTATATTAATGAGCAGGCATTTTATATTATTGGCATAAGCGCTCGCAGAGTCATATAAAATACAAAAATACGCCAGCATTTTTGATATAAAAATTGAAAAGCTCTGAGAGACGTACGTACCAATACAAGGAGCAAGAGACAAGAAAAAACCTCTTTAAAACATATCGCAATCAAATACAAAAAATTTAAGAGAAATCACTTAATAAATTTAGATAAACTGTATTCTTTTTAATCTGTACATCACCAGTTATAAAAGTACATGTGCATGACGTAACAGTTATTGTGATGTAACGTGAAGATAAAACAAAATTTAAATCTGTCTATATCGCTGTCTGAAAATAGATTCGAAATTAAAAGACGCAATTAACTTATCAAATGATACTTAAATCTTATCACCTACTAATATAGTAAAAAACGCAAAAATCATCCTCCAATTCTGTTTGTAAAATATATATACATATGCATACATATTTTTTATTTATGTTATCGTCGTCAATGGAGCTGGTGGGTCACCTGGTGGTAAGCGCTACCAACGCCCATAAACATTTGGAGAGGAGTAAGGTCGATTGCAGACCTTACAAACTCTACAAATGGATTGCTGACTTCAAATTGGAAAGGGATTAAGAAAAGATCGACGAGAGGAATAACGGAAAGGACTGGAAAGAAAAAGGATATGGGACTCCGGCTCCCCCACTCACCGAACGAAACACAGTAGCATGCTAGTGTTCCACACCGGTCTTCTGTGGGGTTCCGGTACTTCCCCGGTGCGAGCTGACCCAATTCGTGCCGAAGCGTGCTCGACTCCCACAATAAAATATGTAAATTTGTATGCGGAAGGTCTGCTATTGACCTTACGCCTCTCCAAATGTTCATGGGCGGTGGTAGCGCTTACCATCAGGCGACCCACCAGCTCCATTCGCGACTATGACATAAAAA
>NC_052119.1:5535531-5612303 GCF_012273895.1 Zerene cesonia
GTCACCTGTCTGCAAGTTCTTCCTGTTTGGTCGGTCTCATTGTTATTTAATGAGATTACTTAAGTTCACAAGCATCAAAATATTAAAACACGAACGATTCATGTAATTTAGGTTATGTTGCGAAACAAACACTAATTCGTTGATTTGTCATTCAAACTGCTTTTCTTGGGTTAACCCAGATGTGATTAATCACAGATAATTTTTTGGGTTCACAACAGTTTTATATAAGTTATTCGAAAGATATAAGTTATTTTCAAGACAAAATTAATTTATTATAAATCACGAAAACATAGTTGTTTACATTTGACAACTATCGAAATAACAAACGAATGGCGTGTGGCCAGGGTGACGGGGGGCACATACCGTTCAACCAATCAGAGCACGAGTTGCATTCCGTCCTACATCGGTTCACAATTTGACCGCTTCCCATCGATAGATTACAATCAAGCGAAAAATGATGCGTTAAATTGCAATCATAATGATACGGTTCACAATCTATCGATAGTTTACAATCTTACTAGATAGATTGTAATATAACGATGTTTACAATCTTACGGTGACATATATATCAGTTTGATTAATCTAACATAAAGCTGACACAACAAGATAAAAAATTGTAAATACACATGTATGTACATGTGGAGAAATATTTTAATATTTTACATCAAAAATCAAAATAATAACAAAATATTTATATCGTATATAGCACTTAAATATTTTTTTAAACTGACACAAAATTTATGCATAAAAGTGATTTCCTTTTCCATGTCCCTATAATTAGTTGAATAGCATATTAATCTATTTTTTTGCTCAAAGAGTTTTCGGTCTTTAGAGCATATCATAATATGTATTTTATTTGATATACTCTACAGCATTCACTTTAGAAGAACTGTTAACTATTTCAGTATCTTAATTAAAAGAGTGATGGTGGTTTTCTTATCTTACTTTTAGCTTAATTCCATTCTACATCAGAAAATTTACATTAATAAGTACAATTTTTATGATTTTAAAATAATTAACTATCTATTTTCTTGCCAATTCATCTAGTTAGAACGGACCTTTCAAGACAAGGGTGGTAGAGAGGGAAATGTTAACATGGATAAAAAATTATTGGGTTTACAGGTCAGGTAATTGAGTCTCTACTGAAGATTTATAATAGGAAATTTTAAAATAAAGCTAAGGTTGAATATAAATAGACATAGATAGAGAATACTATCAATACAAACTAGGTGTTTAAGTATAAATGCTTGAAAAAATATCTAAATCAAAAAGAAATTGAACTAAGTATGTCATTGGAAAATAAAACCAAAGAACAAACACATTCTATGTTCATAAAAATAAGGTAAAATATTCTAAATAAATACCTATCATAAAAATAACTACCCATATAACTGAAGGACATTACATAACTTATTTTACATGATGTATTTACTTACAATATAATCAACACTTACCAGGTATAAAATGTGGAATAAAAATATGATGATAAGTTGTTGTTCTAAAGTTAAACAAAAACATCATGATAATAGGTATTTACTAAACAAAGCAAAACGACATGTTGCACCGCCCGCCCAACGCCCATCACATCTCATAAATCAATACTGTGCATAGCTGGAATCAATCAATGCAGCAAACCTAGGTTCCGGGCAAAGGCTTAGGGTTTATCATTTATGCAGACGAATTTCAACCTTGATAACACTGCATAAAATACATTTCCTAAGTGTCACAACAAGGTACATATAATAATATTATCTATGTAGATAGATATTGTGACGCGCAGTATTGACTAAATGACAGCTCTGGAGTGGGTAAACGCTATTTTAAAAATAATAATTATTGAAAAGACTTACGATCGCCTTCGTAGCTTTCAACAACTGTAGCAACCACATTTCTTTCTAAAACTCCATTAAATGTATCGTAAAGTCTATCGATAACATCAGTGTAAAAGCTGTCCTCTTGGTCTTCCATGGTCGACGAATAATATCAGAACTATAGCTTCATGAATAAAGAGGTGGGTTCCATTAATTTTTTATCGTCTTTTTACTTATTAACCGATTATTTAATTGGAGAAATAAGTAATTAGTAAACGTGTTAATTACGAAACCCATATTTCTATCATCTGCAGACTGATTACTGCAGTCAGTACGTTTGAAAAGTCGACTAATGACAATTGCTGTCAACTGTGAAGTGTCAAGTGACAACACAGCTGCTGTAAAATCCACATGCGCGACCAAAGATATCGAATGTTTTCGTTACGCATAATGTATGATACACAGAGCGTGGGAGTCGAAACCGAGTCGAGTCAAATTTTAACACTTAAAAGAGATGTAGACTTATATTTTGCTTTAGCTTGATATTTTTACCTATATTTCGTAATAATAACCAAAACTTTGTACAATAATCGACACCAAATTTTCGTATAGACTATATAATTTGAAATAGGATTTTTATTAGGCTTCAATGCAATCCAGTATTGTGAGAAAAATGGAAGCGAATTTAAACAGACTAGATTAGACACCTAATATTATGAACTCGAATATCGGCAGCTAACTCCTTCACGAGAAATTTTTGTAATATAAACTCACGCTTTTTCTGTTATAACACAAATCAATTTATAAAACTCAAAAGTATAGTATATTATGAATCTATGACACAAATTCAAATAATGAAGCCAAAATAGTAGCTTATATTTATAATATCTGTGCCAAACTGCTAAATACAAGGAATACAAGTATGTCAATAATGAAAACAATTTTATTGTTTATTAAATTTTAATTTTTATACCAGAAGCGCGAAGAACTGGGCATATTAATATATGTTGTTTACTTGAAATATAACTAATTTAACAGAAGATAGTAACGATTTTAATTAAAATTAATCAAATTATAACTTTTAGAATTCTGTCCCATATTCTCTTCAATTGTATATATTCAGAAGAAAAGACCAGGACAGTTAACACTATTATAAATTGTATTACCTTAGTTGTAATTAAAACGTTGCATAAAGAATACTGAAGGATGGGTGATAATTTTCAAAATAAAACCATGGCACCGGTAATGATGGATTATGAGTTTAAAATGAAAACGCAGAATGAACGTTCCAAAGTTGAGGATCTGTTTGATTACGAGGGGTGTAAAGTCGGTCGTGGCACTTATGGTCACGTATATAAAGCAAGACGTAAAGATGGATCGGATACAAAAGATTATGCTTTAAAACAAATAGAGGGCACAGGGCTTTCCATGTCAGCGTGTAGAGAAATTGCCGTCAGTATTGTTTAATTATTATAAACTCTATATTACAGTAGCTGATAAAATGATTTTGGTATTATTTCTACTTAACAACAATTATCAATGATAAAGTAACCTAAAACTTTTAGGCACAGGCTAAGGCTTTTAGGCTAAAAGCAAACAACAACAATAGTGTGCCAAATGATAAGTGTAGAAACTGCACTATTAATGACAAATGCTGGATTTAATTTCATTATTCTGTAAATATACAGACAAATTGTCATCAATTCTGTAATACTTATATTTCTTTTAGTTGCTCCGTGAACTCAAGCATTCCAATGTTATAAATTTAATAAGAGTATTCCTTTCACACACAGACAGGAAAGTGTGGTTATTATTTGATTATGCTGAACATGATTTGTGGCACATCATTAAGTTCCACAGAGCTGCTAAAGCTAATAAGAAATCAGTTATGGTACCAAAAGGCATGGTAAAAAGTTTATTATATCAAATTTTGGATGGCATACATTATTTACATTCTAACTGGGTGCTTCATAGAGATTTGGTAAGTGAATTTATAAGCTTACAGTCTAATGATTCATAGAGTCATTAGTTGATGAAGTAGTTATTATAATTGTCATTAATTATACTGTTTATGAGGTAATTTGTGTTATTTAATATAGTTTTTGTTTACTTGATGATAGTTTATTTGTTCTTATTTTGAAAGAGCCCTTTTTTTGTTCTTATTTTGAAAGAGAGGAATTTTTTATGCATATATCATCATCAGACCATATATTATTTTAACCCCTGTTGAACCCCTGCCTTTTCCATTGAAGTAAGAGCTTATTACCATTGATCCAGCACCGCTCTATGTATATGTATTATACATAGAGCAGAGCATATATTGAAGTTAAAAAATATTTACAGTTTAATAAAGCTCGGATGAACATTCTTTTTAAAATAAATTACAAATCTAACCAACTTACATACAGACATAAAAAATACCAAATTATGGTACATAAACATTATTATTGACACTAATTTAGGCTGTTGTATATGGAACAAATTTGCAAAGAAATTGACTAGTTCTATAATCATAATCATACTCATTATTTTAGAAACCAGCAAATATATTGGTAATGGGCGAAGGTCCTGAGAGAGGCCGTGTTAAGATTGCGGACATGGGATTTGCAAGGTTATTTAATGCTCCACTAAAACCATTGGCTGACTTAGATCCTGTTGTAGTTACATTTTGGTATAGAGCCCCAGAATTATTATTGGGTGCTAGGCATTATACAAAGGCTATTGGTGAGTTTATGTTCAGACAGACTTGTGTATTTATAGCTAAAACATCCAGCTTTTAATATTCCAAATTCCAAATAAACCTTATTTATGTTCTAACTCCATTGAGCTAAAAGTGTGTGAATGAACAAAATGTGACATTTAGGAAGAAATTAGAAATAGCTAATCATGCTGATCAACTAAAAGTCATGTTAAAGCAGGCATATTTCCTTTGTGGGAAAGTGATGACCCTATATGACATATCTAGCTTTGTGTTTCTTACTCTGGAATTATTTCTTTGTAAAGATATCACCCCCTTCAATCCTCCTGGTTATTAAAATATTGCAGTAACTTTGTGTGTTCCAACAAGTGTATTGTGCATGTATTTTATGACAATTAAAACTGATTGTTTCTTTGGTAAGTTCATTCTTACATTCATCAAAAACTTCTAAGTTTTGTATTCAGAATTATAGAGTTGCGTCATAATATATGTTTGTAATGAAACTTTTAAATATAGTATTATATTGAAAATAAAATAAAAACTTTTCAGACATATGGGCAATTGGTTGTATATTCGCCGAACTATTAACATCAGAGCCGATATTCCACTGTCGTCAAGAGGATATAAAAACCAGTAATCCTTACCATCATGACCAACTAGATAGGATATTCAATGTGATGGGTTTCCCTCAAGAGAAAGATTGGGAAGACATTAGGAAAATGCCCGAACATGCCACATTAGTTAAGGATTTCAAAAGATCTAAGTGAGTACTAAAATTATGAATAGTTTTTTTTTATTAACACAATTTTATGTCAATATTTTGCCAAAGATTAGTTTTAGGTTTTGCTGATCTTAACTTAAGTACAAAAATACTTAGATTAAGATGTCAGATTCATTATTCTTATACTTTATATTATACCCAATGTTATATTATTTTAAAAACATATAATTATTCAACATATTTTAAAGAGATATATAAGACAATTATAAGTGCAAGATTATTATAAAATTCGTTCCATACTTATTCATCATATAAATAAATTAATATTCACTTCCATAAAACAGTATAAAATGATAATTTTCAGCTATCAAAATTGTTCTCTAAGCAAATATATGGACAGACACAAAATTAAACCAGACAGCAAAGCATTCAGTCTACTTCAGAGACTACTTCTAATGGACCCCAATAGAAGAATAACATCAGAACAAGCTATGCAGGATCCATACTTTTCCGAAGACCCATTACCCACACAGGTTTCATTGTTCTTTTTCGAGACTTCCTTTATATAAACTAATTCTTTATGATTTCAAATTATGTTTGTTTGCAATTGTATATAAATTGATGCTTCAAAATTTTCCCACTGTTTTTTCATATGGTGCACAATAGGTAATAATCCTACTAATATTATAAATGCGAAAGTGTGTGTACGTTTGTTGCTCTTTCACGCAAAAAGTACTGAACGGATTGCAATTTGGTATGTGGACTACTGGACAACTGGAATAACATATAGGCAACTTTTTATCCCGATATTCCTACGGGATACGGACTTACGCGGGGGAAACCGCGGGGCGCAGCTAGTGATATCATAAACGTCAAAATCAATGTGTATATCTAAAGTCTAAACAAATAAAGAAGAAATACTTGTTGGTTGAAGAAACTTAATTCCGATTTAACTACAAGAACCACTTGGAAAATTATTTTTATACATATGATCCCATAAGGTTCTTCTTTTTAAAAACGCAATTAATGCTATAATTGTGAACTTTCAGGACGTTTTTGCTGGCTGTCAAATTCCGTACCCGAAACGAGAATTCTTAACGGATGATGATCAAGATGACAAAAGCGATTCCAAAGCTAGACAGAATCAGCAGCAGCAACAGCCTAACGTGAGTTTCTTTTTCTATATAATATATCCAGTAGCTTTTTCCCGCTAGTTCATTAATATTGTCCAAGAAACTTAACAGTTGTCAGACATGTCATATTTTTAATTTAGCGCCATCTAACGGAATTTATAAATTTCTGAGTGATTTTTATTTCGCTGGAAATCTTACCACGGAAATGAGATGTTCTACTGCCGTTAAAGTAGCATTGAGATTGAGCTCTAGCTTCTTAACTCTGTAGACACAAAAAAAAAACATACCATGGTATAGCTCCGTAGTCACCGTGGTGACGTGAAAAAAAGACAAATAAACAATATGTTCACATTTGTAACACATTAGTGTTTGAATGTATCTAGTAATGTTTCCAGTATTTTATTAAACAGACAGATAAACAACATCATTATTCAAAGGGAATTAACTTACTTACCTTGTATGATGAAGAATTAGTTTTTCGTTCAATTTTCAGGAATCTAATATATCATGTAGTTTATATAAAAAATTATGATTGCAGACTCAACAAAACCAAGTACAAGCCAATAGCCATGATCACGCAGCAAATAACGCGAAAAGGATGAGAATGTCAGGTAGGAAATATTATATTTGTTTCTAATGTATAGGAAACTAGCTGCGCCCCGCGATTTAACCCGCGTAAGTCCGTATCCCGTGGGAATACCGGGATAAAAAGTTGCCTATTTGTTATTCCAATTGTCCAGCTATCTACGTACCAAATTTCATTGTAATCGGTTCAGTAGTTTTTGCGTGAAAGAGTTACAAACACACACACATCCATACAAACTTTCGCATTTATAATATTAGTAGGATTAGTAGAAAGGATAATGATATTTTTATAAAGAAGTCCGAATTTAATTTTTTTAGTTACGATTAGACATTGAATCCATGGCCAAGCTACGATTAATAATGTATTTACATTGCATTATTTTCTTATTGACATTACATAATTTTCAGGGCCGAATCAAGGCAACAACAACCAGGGGAATCAGCAGGAGTTCCATCAACAACAACAGATGATGTTCGGCGGCCAGCAACAGGGCGGGGGATCGCAACAACAAGGCAACTTTCAACAACGGTTTTGAGGCTAACGTGTTTTAATATTTTTGTATGAAAAGTTGTAAATATTATCAAATGAAATAGTTTCAGTAATTTAATTTTTAGTTTTATAGCATTGAAAAAATTGAAGTTTTAAGCAAGTTTGTAATGTATGTAGGGGTAATAATAACACACAATATATTTTATTTATAACTGACATACTCAAAAACGTAGGCAGTTCTGAATTTGATTGTATTTTTCTTGGTTTTTGTTATTCAATACCTCCGGGGGTTTGGTCCTAGGAGTCTGAACTGGAGGGGTACTTTCCTTCCCTGGAATGTTGGTGTTCTTTTTTTGTATCACAAGGTTTACTGGATTAGTGATTAATATAATTAAATTATTGTTTTGATGTTTCAATCATAATCATCAATTTAACAGTGATCAATTAGCTATAAGATATGGAATAATTTCCGAGAAAGCTATATCGGAGATACATTGTTTTTTTACACAAAAAAAATTGTATTGATTCTCATATATGTGCATTGTAATTATTGTATTGTAAAAATAATTTGGTAAGATTAATTGCAGTGTGAAACATTTGGCTGGTTTCCATCGATTTTGCCTGCCAGCTTTAGCAATATACCTGGTAATGATGTTATGGAATAGATTATAAAAAGAGTATTTTTTAAATCAACTGAAAAGGAAGAAGTTTGTATCATAACTTTGGGATGAACACAGCAACAAAGCAATTTTGGCGAAGTCCTTTCGAATATTGATATATACATTCGTTAATATTTCTTTTCCTATCAAGTATAATAAATATCTAATGGTCTTTTTTTAATCTAGACTGAAAAAAAAACGTATTTCCGTACACAAATATAGTATAAAAAAATTAAGTGCAAATAAAACGATTTCTTTAAATGTATTTTTTTATTTAACATTTTCATATAAATGTATAATTGTATGTAAATGTAAAAAATATCCTAAAAATGGACGGATTAGTCATTATGTTAATAAACGTCTATGTTAAATATATTGTATAAAACAGAATTTTCAACATACTTAAAGACAGATGTTCAATTTTATTACACTGTTTTTATATAATCGTGTCTATCGAAGTATGTAGAAATCTGGAACTTACCATGGCATATTATCAGGTATTATGTAAGTATTAAAACATAATGAGAATTATATTACAAGTACTCCTAAAATAAAGTAAGCCTATTTTTAAAAGTATTATGAGTTTTATAACACAAAAAGCAGTTAAAGGGCCTTAGAGCATTTTTGCTCTAACCGTCGTTTGTACGTATAGACTGGCACTAGTCTAACATCGAAAGTATGACTGTCTTTAGTATCTCATATTATGCTTCAAGGGCTTCATGTTCTTAACTTCTCATACGACACATAACTAAAATGTACATAATTTCACGATTCCTTATAATAAACTATATTTAAAACACTTCAACGTTTCAAAGAAGAGAATTCCACAACAGTTTCGGGGCCAGAATGTGAAACGGTGTACTGGGCTTTGTTCAGGTCTTCTCGCTTTATTTTGTTCTTTTCAACTGTGCGGATGCGTGTGCGCAATCTTCCACAACGCCCATCTGCTACTTTGTCGTATGATGCTGTAATGTAATAAGGTAAAATTTTCAGGTTAGTAGAATTACATTTGAAGAAAGTGGACTAATATGCATTTTAAACATATTTGCATGAGCTCGTTTAGCATTTCTAATCTGATCAAGTTATCAAATTCCTTGAACATTGAATCGTGATTTTTCAACATTGGAAATTAACAGTCAAATATCCTTATACTGAAATTCGGTAAAAATTTGGTACATAGATTATGGTCCTTAACAAGGCTTCTTAAGTAGATTATGTGTTATCTAGATATCACACAAGGTAAGATAGCATTTAGCAAATATATTGTGATATTTATACTTGCTAGATGCTTTGATAATTGAGTCATCCTGATATCTTTAGAGGTATTTGGTTGATAAGTAAATAGAATAGAAAAAGTGTACTTACGTTGTTTTCTGAAAGAGTTATGACAGGCCATGTGACATAAAGACGGGAAACCTTTTAAGGTATTGGAATCGATTGGAAGTACTCCTAAAGGACTGGCACAAATCGGATCCTTTCTGCCCTTGCATGAATCCAGGCATATCTCATAGTCATTTTTTCCCTTTGGCGATTTCCTTCTTCTAGTCGTTGTAGGTTTTTTAGTCGTAGTTGTGGTACTTGGGTTTATATGCAGGTTTGTGATAGAACCTCTCGGAGCTTTCAAACGGATTGTGAGGATGGGCTTTGGGATAGGGCTTAATAGCGTAGGAGATGAGGCATTGTAAGTGGGCTTAGGGTTAACTCCATTTAAGTCACAAGGCCTCACTTTGCCGTTTGCTTGTCCTTGCGGTTGATTAAAAGGAACGTTAGATCTCAAGGTGGGAACATATGGTGGTAATGTGTTGTATGTTTCTCTATTCAGCTGCGGGATAGGCGATGATGTAGATAGAGTAGTCCAGTCACTCGTGGGTACCGGAGGTGGTGTGGTCGATTGAGTAGGTAGCCATGTTTGTACTGTGGATGGCGTCACAGCCACTGTTGGTGGAGTGGTTTGGAACGGAGAGTAACTCTGACTTTGACTTGTCTGGTAAACGTTTCCCAAAATACTCGTCAGATCGGCACGTAGATTTGTTGTTGGATATGGAACTGTTGACTGTGTTAGTTGCGTGGATGGATCTTCCGTGGATCCTTGTATATTTTGATCTGATAATATTCTAGGGAATTGGGTCTGTGTATACGACGTGCTCTGAGTATTGGTTGTTCCCGTGCTCCATGTGGTGGGCGGAGTTGTTCCCACAATGTCTTGCGTTATTGGCGACTGAGTTGACTGCAGGACGATCACTGGGTTATCCGGAGGGAATGTGTTTTGAGCGGAGAATATTTCAGTAATTGGCTTCGGTGAATAGTTAGAGTCGTTGATTAAGTTGACTGCATACCATCTCGGCGCGGCGTTTGGAATTTCTGCTAAGCATAGTTGTAACACTGGAAACAAAATGTACTAATTACTTCCTATTTTTCGTTTCCTCTTTCAATAATCAGTAACGCATCTTTATTTAATCATTGTTAAATGAAATAATACCTACATAACGATGTTAATGTTTTTTTATAAAAACTAGATGCTTTTACATTGAAATAAATGCAGTATATTATTGTTATAAGCAGGTGATAAGATTTATTTTTATTTCAAAGGAGCACCGTCACATCTCACAGCGGAACCAAAACTGGTTTTCAAGGCCCGCTTTTTGCAAATATCTCCCTAAGGTCAAGTCCCTGAGCCAGGTACTTTTCCATTTCATTCATAAAATACAGGAGCTATCGTTTTGTCGATGTATTATTACGATACATAAGCTATTCCAATCACGTTGGATAAGAATCATGACCTCAGTCCTTGCAATTTATATTCTCCGCTTTAACTACCCATAAAATACTTCTTACTTATATTGTGAAGTATTTTCACGCATAGAAGACCAATAAAATAAGGATGTTTTATTCTGAAAGATACCGGTCTATTGAACTACGATTTCAATTGTTTGTGCTGTCGGTACACGATAGAAGTAATAATATTCATCAAAATTAATCAATCCTATATCGATAATTATCATTTTTATATTGATTGTTTATCAACGTATATTGTATATTATATACCATTTGTTTCACACAAAATTTCACGAATTCGCATGGCAAACAGTGATTACGTGATACAGAAATGTGTACATACATATTTATAAAGCAGTAGGTGCTTATGAATTGATGCAGGCAGGCATTACATATACGTAACAACGAGTTGTGTGTAAGTGGTTAAAGCATGTTAATTTTGGCAATGAAACCCTGTATTTCGTAGAATTGATAATCCGTGTTAATACCAGTTAAATCAACAATATTATCCCTTGTTTATGCTGGCGAAAAGTCGTTTCTACACAATGAAAAAATGCGGTAAATCAGTGCATCAATTACTGACAGGATAACCAATTGTATAACCGAAACTGTTAAAATTCCTAAGAAATAAAGATTACTCAATAAGTGTTATCGATAAATTATATGAAAATCAATTATTACATAAATACCTATGATTAGAAATTAAAAACTTTTTAACGGAATTTAAACGCGATTTATTCATTATATTATTAACCGGACGTTTCGAACTCTACAGCGAGCGTGGTCACAGGGAGACTGAGATGTTTCTAAATGTATATAATACTCGCGTAAAATCAAACACAAGAAAATACTACCTATGATTAATTAAAATTTTTTGGAAACATAATCAACATTGTGTTAGGTAATATTATATTAGTTTGTTTATGGAAATTCGACCGTCTTTAACAGCTCTTTAGTTATGTAAGTAACTTAAAAAAAGAAAAAAAATAATAACAAAATAGATTTGTGCAGATGATATCACGAATTTATTTTCACCATTTTTCTGATCCATGTAAGTATATAATCGGAAAAAAAGAATAGTGGAACAAATGATTCATCGAGACAATTACAGTGGAACATAGATAAAGAGCTATTAGGATTTGGAAGATGAATTACAACTGGGCCATTCTTACGTTTACAATTGGTTTCTATATTCAACGAGAATTTTGTAATATCGATCTATAAATTTGTAATATTACAAATGACTGCTTAATAATTATTTTTTAATATTAAGTAGATACACAATATACACACACTACAACCATACACAACTCTTAATTCTGAATTAGCTTTATTAGTTTTAGGTGATAAATATCTTATGATCTTTTCTCACAATGCAATGTGTAGATGATCGGTGTATCCTACTTCCTACTAATATTATAAATGCGAAAGTTTGTAAGGATGTGTGTTTGATTGTTGCTCTTTCACGCAAAAACTACTGAACCGATTGAAATGAAATTTGGTACATACACAGCTGGACAACTGGAATAACACATAGGCAACTTTTTGTCCCGATATTCCTACGAGATACGGACTTACGCGGGTGAAACCGCAAGACGCAGCTAGTTTTTCTATAATGTTACCTCTTAATAATTCACATCTACAGCTCTTGTATTACAACACATAGTACATAGCATTAACATATTACGTTCATAAAACACGCACTATTTAAACCTCTTGTACACTCGTTAAGATCTCATTTGGTGTGAAAGTGCTAGTAACAGCATCTATAATGAGTCGCAAATGTTATAATTATGTCACAATCGCAAACGTATAATTCGTGCTATATAAAAAGTAGCTCAAAAGATGTAACACACAATGTGATACTTGGTATATTTTTACGACATTTATTAGATATATTAATATGATTAATGAAGATTTACAGGTATGCAGGTCATTTTAAAACCTAAGAAAACCCACCAACACTACAACTTATCTATAAGATTTTATGGAGAGAAAATTTTTAACAATGTTACAAAGCAGTCGAAGAAATTGAGCACGATTTATTAAGATTCATCTCATTACGTGTGTAATATCACGTAAAGAGAGACAATTATATTAATAAAATGGTCACTCCATTTAAGAGCTCCACGTGCACTTTTAATAGTATTTATATAAACATAGTAAATTTATATTTCTCAACGTTGTTATTGTCTGCGATAAAAGGTTTAATCGATCTATATCTGATGCCATTTATGTTCTAGACAACTGGGTTTACAGTGAGTCATTTCGTTATTATTTCATAACTAGACTAGGTTTTCTAAGAGTCAATTACTCATTGACCCAAAGCTTTCCCTATTTAAGATTCACTAGCGATTCTGGGCCTCATTGCATAATTAGATAATAATTATTATGATAACCACAATAAATAGTAGAAAACGAGATAACAAAAACTTGATGTTCATTCTATGATATTGGATGCAGATGTATTTTTTGTATTTTCTAACTATTAGTGTAACAACCTTAAAATATATCTTAACCTCAATCAGGCGTCCAGGCGGCCTGATCCCTATAAGTGATTTGTTCCAGGCAAAACAAAAATATTTGTGGACAGTAATATCGTAGAGGATGAAGGTAGGTTTGGGAGTATATACAATGTGTGTTATATTTTTTGTAATTATAAATACAGAAACTATATAAATAACGACTTCAGTAATAAAGATGAAGAATTTATATTGATTAATAACATATTATGTTCCTCCAAAATTTTAGTAGATAGATAAAAATGTTTTTAAAGCGAAACATTGGATAAAGACCGTAACTGATTGTTCGGAGGTGGAAAATGAAAACGAAACATAATATATAATGTTGTATAGATACTTAATGAGAGAATTAGTAGCGATAACTTTATGTAACTGATACCCATGTACTGAATAATTAGTGCGTGTATATGTATTGTTATAATTATTAATTTCTAAAGCATTTAGGTAACACGCAACATTAATTAATTTAATATTTTTTTTATTTACATTTCGCTATCTACTTTGTCAATGGGAAAAGTTTTGTGAAAATTATTATAAGTTATGTTGTAGAGATATAATGTACGAATTAGAATAATATTATAATTTGTCTGAGCGCAAAATAAAGTCATGAAGTTTACGATTGACATTTAAATAGTATCTAGTTATATCTATATATTTAATAGATAAATAATATATAATACAGATTTTTAGCATGTTCCCACTTGACAAATATAATATGTAGAGTACAACCGTTAGTCGAAATCGAATTGTATTTATGCCAGAAAAAATATCAAGAGTCTGGAGTCTAGACATTAACAGGAAATCGAATGTATCTAGTACATACAAACTTATAATGTGGATGATAAAAATATGTCCAGATAATTATTTAAAACGGTCGGTAAGGATTAAGGTCGCGCAAGCGTAATGAAGAAAAATTAAAGTGAAAATAAATTCCAATAGGATTTTATGTTTTTTTAACTAAGAACCAGAATTGTTACTAGTGGTCGTTGAAAAGCGTCTTTCATTAACTTTTCTCAGTACTTATCAAGGACGTCAAGTCATTATTTACCTAACACCTGCATTCCGGTACGCTTATGTTTATCAACAAAACGGTATAACTTATAAAACGCGGTGAAAGTTTTGTATAGGACATTGTTATAACGAGGTTGTTACAGTTCACTGGTCGGTGGGCTGAATTGTTTACGTGTACGTACTCACATGTTAAAACGATGAGCGAATGTGCGTGCTCCATGCCGGCTGGTCAGGTTAAGACTGACTTCAACATGGGGAGCTGGTAATGCGTTCGCGATAACTGTTGTTCGTGTCTGTTTGAACTGGGCAGTAGCTATGCGCACTGTTAATGCTAATAGAGAATTATATGAACACGTGTTGTTGATAGACACTTCACTATGTGTGTGGTGAGCGGTGTGTAAAATGCATGATTTGATTTATTATTCGGTTGTTACTTGGGCAGCTGAAGTTTATGTAGTCGAGATTGGAGTTATTTTGAAAGTGAAGACGTCACTTGATGCACTTGATTCTCATTTAACTCGGCTCTTAAGGAATAATTTGTTATAATACAATTAATTTCAGAGTTTGGAAGAATAAGTTTATACAATATTATCTTAGGTATTGTTCAATGTAAAAATAAACAATCAACAATACAGTCTTTTTGGTCCCGACATATATAGAATATAGATTCAATGCAAGGTAAAAAAGTTCTTAATAAGAATCAGTCAAAAAAGTCAAATCTTCTGTCATAAAAATTTCAGAAATACACATATAAATATTTGAAAAACATTTCATACACTTACGAATATTCAATGTTATAATACTAAGGTGTTGTTACGAGTTGCAATTTTATTTGTGATTTATTTATTACCGCTCGTAGAAAGTGAATTGAATGGATCTTTACGGAAGGTAATTACAAAATTCTCCAATTTAAACTGCAATAAAATCAAACTTAATAAAAACTAAATTTATGAACTTTAGAACACCTACCTACCTACTGTGGCTATTGAAAATTTACTAATATTATAAAGCTGAAGAAATTGTTTGTATGTCAACACTAATCTTAGAACTACTGGACCGATTTCATAAATTCTTTCACCGTTGAACGCGACGCGGATTACTAGTATTATAACCATGGTTAGGTTAGCAACAAGCTACCTTACCATTTACATTTCAATCTATTGTCAATATTTAAAGCGGTTTCGTAGTTGTGAATGGTTAATCGAAGTAATTATGAAGAAACTGCAAAGAAATAGCACAGGATGATTAAGTAATATTTGTAACGACAATTTTCTATTTTTTTCCCAGAGACTTCTTCCCAATGTAACTTTAACGAATTTCGATACAAATAGAGCTTCTCTCGGTACCTTGAAACACCATGTAAGTACTTAACCCCTTTTTTATTTGGATATATCATTCTAATTCAATTAATTCTAAACAGTTGCATTATTTATTAATAACATTAAGAATTATAATATAATAATTCAAATATATTAATTCAATCCTGGATATATTCAAGCGCCATTTAATGAGGACTCTTTTAGCGAGGCAAATTACACTTTTTTTTTATAATGTAGAATGTCTTTACGTATACCCAGAGCTCTCGGGGAAAGGGCCCAGCGTTATGTCAGAATCACACCGCTCCGAAGCAGTGACACACCTACTAAATTCCGCTGTGTTCCATCGCGCCGCTTCATTGACAAAGCCATATTATATCTATTATGTTTGCTCCGCTTAATTGTAAATGTATACCTGATACGTATGACTTTCGTTCAAAAAAATATGTACGAAGCGAATTACAATGCTCACCAGAATATACTTTTGAACCTCCAACACCACTGAATTATTTACCTGAGATTTCTGAAGTTAAAGTTTTCTCGTATCAAATTTGTCCGCAGGTATTTATATACCGACTATACGACAGGTGGAATCTTCTCTATCGATCTTTCTGTACTGGGAGTATCATAACTGAAGAAAGGGTTTTGACATCGGCACATTGTTTTCTAACAAATCGGAAAAGGTAAGTAATAGAACGTTTGTGAACTAACAATTTACATATTTCATATTTACGTGTAGATTAGATTCTGAGTTAATTAGTTACCATGTCCCTTGTTTTGATAAATAGGCATATTATTCATGGTTTTTCTATCTCACACGGAATTATTTTCCAATGCTTTAACAATTCAATAATACCGGGATAACAACCAAATAGGATAGGTTCATAACCATCTAATTTCAACTCCTTAACTAGTAACCAAGATTTACCGATTTTTTAATAAATTACAAGCATCATTCATAGTTCTATGCAAATGTATCCTTTATACCATAGGTTAAAACAAGGTTTACACGAAATACGTGTAGTTGGGGGCATCCTGCATACATTAACCCAACAGCCGCTCTCGCACGATGTCCAGCAGTGGAGGAATGTGAAACGTATACATTCGCAAAGGTTTTTCAGATTTCCGGCATATAACCTCGCTATTATTGTAAGTGATTTAATGTAAACTGTACCGTGATCTTAGTGTGGAACTATACTATTTATATACCTACCTACTATGAGTTACGCAAAGTATGGTGATAAAGACGTGTTATTGATCAAACATAAGTTTGAAGTTGTGGTATAATTTACAAGTCGTTAGCAATCGATTTTCTTTTAGGACGTCATTCCTCTTTTCCAGGTCATTTCTAAACCATGGGATTTCAATCAGTTTGTGAATAAAATACCTTACGCTTTGAAAAATCAAGACTTCGATGGAATATGTATGGGCGTTGTATTAAAACCTACTAGGGTAAGATAAGCGGATATCTAAAATGTAATAATATTATTATATGCTCGGTTTTCAACCTCCTTTCTTATGTACTTCGCTTCGCTAACCGTCCCGTGAATCACCAGCTCGGTTGTCTGCTCTATCATAACATAAAAAAGATACCTTACGTGTAGTACCGTACGTAAGAGTATACTCTTCCCTTTTTCTAATGTATACTTTTGACTGTTCATACACATTGGAGCACAAATACAAATTCTCCATTGTCAACAGAGTTGGTCAACAGATAAAAGTCTTTATACAACCGATCTGAAGATACATAAACAATCGTCGTGTGAACAAAAATTACTGCGATGCTGTTGGCAGTATTACTGTACAGAATATGACTCGAGATTGTCCTCTACTGTAAGTTACTTTATTGAACTTCACATAGCCAATGATTTTTTTCCTTATTATGTATGTCAATATAATGTTTTTTGGAAAAGACGTGAAAACCAAAAAAATGTTTTTAAGATTTATATTCCTACAAAATATATCATTGTATCGTTCATACCTACAAATTCACAGAGGAATTAGCTTCAAAGAGTTCTTGCAATATCAAATTTAACGCTTAGAATTACAATCCACTATTTTCAGCCCAAAAACAATACAAAGATTCGCTGGTAATGTGTCTCTGAAATACTTATCTAAATAATTATTTTCTAATACGAGGAGGCGGAAGGCGCTGGCCTCATTTGCTTTGGCACCGGTGATCCAGCTGAAGATGAGAAACAGGGGCTCCTGGTCGGAGTGACGTCAGTCATGTATCGAGGCTTGCCCAGCTTGCACGTTAAGGTTGGCCTGTTCCACAAATGGGTCGCAGATGCAGCCATCAAATGTAGTTTCAATATGTATCTTTGTATTCTTTTATTATTAAGGTAACCAATTAAGGGATTAAATTATTTCCTCTGTATCCTTATTTTAATTATAATCCAACTGAATTTTGTGTCGTTTTACTTTAAAATCATTTAAGCTTTAGCTAAGTAAAGCACTAGTGAGGTTAAATAGCTATGCCAAGATTCTTTTGCTTATCTTGAAAGAACTAATAAATAAAACTAGTTAAAATAAAAATAAACTGTATAATAAAGTTACAAAATAAATAGCTGCTCTAGTAAGTCGGTTTGGACATGATTTGTTTCTCTCAACATATCTGTAGAAGTAAGAAACGCGAGTAAAAAAAGACCCGACGTGGTATTTGTGGCCACTTACTATACCCACAAGGATTCCTTGACCAGCTTTTTCGTTAGGGTCTCCTGTGTTCATACAGACAAGAGGACCTCCAGAATCCCCCTGGAATTTTACAATATAAATTCAATACCGTTTCAAAAATTGCGACATAGGTATTCAAAATAACTCTTCTATCTTTCCTTATTTGTATATCTTTAATATTAGATGTGAAAGGAAGAAAAAAAATTATAACTAGAATTCAGTTACGATACAGCGGTATTTATAGCGTATATTATGTTACAACAGAAAGGTCTTTGTATCATACGATGAATAATAATTAAGACCGAATTGATTGATTTAATATTTTTTAAGCGGATCTGAGCTTCCGTAATTCAAACACCTGAATTCAAGTCATTGACTAGTTAACAAAAAGATGTATTATAATGTTTTACCTGTGTACTATGAATAAAATTATCGTAAAGGATTGCTCACCTTGCCAACATCGGTTAGCCTACTCGATGTGCAAACGAATTTTCTCATATTTTTTCGAAACATCCTGTTACATGTTTTTATCGGGATAAGGTCCAGATGAGCTAATAGTAACTTGCTTGAGGTTGACTGCAAAGTTAAAGATCTTTTTAATGTAGGTATAGAAATCTTTTAAAGTATAGGTCTCGAACTCCGATAATTTAAAAGACATGAGTGAATTTTAACTTATTTACATTAATTTATTTAGGTATATTGGTAATGTTATGGTTCGATTAAATATCATGCATGCTATAATATTATAATGATATTAAGTTAAAGAGTACGTGTTGCTGGCAACACAAGGTATGCCAGGACATAGCTTCGATCACAGCTTCGAATAGGGAACATTTTATTATATTCACAAATTGTTGAATTAATCAGCACAAAACAAAAAAAATACTGGTAACCCGTTGCATAAACAATAGGGATGACATTCCATGGGATAAAACTTACTTTTTGCGAAATGCGTCCGTAACCTGACACCAAGCACTGCCCGTGGTAGTCCGTGAATCGTGAAGCGAATGGAATAGCGTTGACATGCGTGTTGTAAATAAATGGCTTCGTAGTAAACTGAAATATTTACACCAAATATCAATTAAATAGAAAAGAGTTTTAATAAGGATAAATTAAGGACATATTTATTTAGTATAATCTTGTGGTTCAAATTCGAATTTCTTGTGTTTTTTCACCAACGATTCACTCCAGGAATTACGATACGATGAGACATAGTCAATATTTCCATTCTAAGTATTACAAAATTAATATCACTGTATACAAAGTGATAACAAATTAAGATAGGTATCAGACGACCCACTACAAATTAAATATAATATTCCACTAGGCTTTGAAAACAAAGGCCTATAAGACTTACTAATACAGCGATATCATCCTTTGGAAACTTGTAAGTTTTAGGATATGTGACAGTTTTCACCATCCTCCATTGTCCAGAATCAGAGGAATCCGCAGTGTAGTAGTCGCGATTTCTAAGATTTCCAGCTACAGCGTACACGTGTGACACCGTCCGTTTAGATCTAGAAAAAACACGTTTTGATCATGTTTAAATTTTAGGTTTCAATACTTTTTATACTATTATTGGCGGTAGGTTGGTTTTCAAACATATAGTGTGTAACATACAGTGTTTGTTAGATTGCGGCGAAATTATCACCAAATCAATTGCTTCAATTGCTGTATATGGATATCTGGTCATTTATGTAGATATTAGTAATATATTAAACCTAAAGTAAGTACTAAAGGACAAAGGTATCGTGAAGTCATATTTAAAAAAATCATAGAAACACGACTCGATTAATAGCACTAAGTTTCCATTCACAAACACAACCACAATCACCTACGTACGTATTCATTTTTCTTACCCCTGAGATCCACAAAGCCTTTGACAGAAATTTGGGTCATTCGCGAAACAGTGCGCTGCGGACAGTAACTTGCTGTGTGCAATGATCACACCACCACAGAAAGTCATGTATATTTTTTGATGCGGTATTTTCATTTTGAATCCCACCTGAGAAAAAAAAATATTGACGGGGGCTGCTTAGTAGTGAGAACGTCAGATTTCATTCGAAAAGAAGGGGGCCCGAGACCAGTGCATAAAATAAATAGATTTTTCAATATATCTGCGCGTTAGCAACATCAGTACTGCTTAAAATAGTAAAGGATGATTTGAGGAAACATGCACGTTCAAGAATTACTTTAGCGTGGTGAATTATGGCCTGAACTCTCATAGGAGGCCTGCGTCCCTGCAACGGGAACAAATATGGGCTAATAATAATGAGAAAACAAAGAGAAATTTGTGTGTAAAAATAATGTAGACATTTTTATGACTTGCATACATGCAAAGCTATTGCTAAAATAAACAGCATTGCTACGTTCATCAAAAAGGTTGCAATAAAAAAACGACTTTAGATATATTATACCTAACTTAGATCATAATCAAATATGAAACGAAATAACAACCAATTTTAAATACGTATTTCGTTAGCACTGCACCAGCTCTAGACATATTTCGCGTGGGAGTCGATAGGTTACGGTATGTGGTTTTGCATAATTTACAACATTTTTCATGATGATATTGTTTGATGTATGGATTGTAGTATGTTGTATGTACCTAATTATCTTCCTCGATAAATGGACTTTATAAATCAACCAACATGAACAAATTTCTACTTCGAATCTTATGTGGGCATAAACGCATTTGGTGCAAGATAGGTGCAACTATTGCAAATTAAATAGTTCCTAAATATAGCGCGTTCAGCTAATAAAAATAGCATTCATTTCAGCATCATCACATCAGAATAATTAAAGGTTTAGTATAGATACCTGATAAGGAACATCGCCAAGTTTAGCAGGCCATCCGTTTACGACTCGAGGAACAAATTCGTTGTCATCGAAATAAGGCGCTCTCGTTGTATGCATCGTACTATCTACAAAGTTACACAAAAAACTCAAAATTAAAACAATAACTCTTAAAAACATTGAGATGGATAGTTAAATAACATATCAATGACATATGATGATTGGTTGATGGTTGTCTCACGAAATTTCGATAGAAGTAGGTAGTGAAGAAAAGTATATATACCTATACATATTTCGAACTGAATTTATCGTGGTCAACTTGTGTGAGCGGTTTTTTTTACTAGGTTCAGTAATAATATTCTGCTTAGTTGACTTAGAAATGAACTTCTTTTCTTTAAAAAGTTGTTGACTATTTATAAAACACGCAATAGATTTTAAATTATATCTATTCTGTGGTTGTATTTTATTTGTCTACATTGAATCCATCATAAATCCTTCAATTCGATGTCATAATTCTAAATATCAACCATACAAGGCATATTAATAAATAGTTAGAATGATAATTTATGAGAACAAGAGGAATATGTGAATGTTAATGAATTATTACCTATATGAAATTCCATGCAATCAAAGTTTATTATCTTAATAAGTGTGTTTTTTATTAAATATGCATATTGCGGATGGCCAGTTTTTAGGGATTCTTCAGATAGCAATGGACGAAATGAAAAGGAATTAAATTTCAAAGTAAGAAGTTTCTTTCACAACCACGGGCTGTTAGTTGAAGTTTTTTATAGGGGCTAGCTAGTTTATTAAATGGCAGCTGATTAGTTTTATTGGTTGATATGGTTGGCATGGATAATGTGAAAAATGATTTTTAAATATAATTTAAGTTTTGCAACATTTCAAACACGTCACTATTAATTTAAGTTAAAGAATTAACCATTCAACCATCACTGTTCTCTACATTAGAATTATCAACTTGTATTTAAAAAAAGAAAAGATTTTTGATTATTTACCCGGAGAAATCGTCATTCCTGAACTATTTACTGGCGTAATATTATCTTGTTCATATCACCTTAACCTCGAGCTACTTATATATTTATTAATTTATATGTATATAGGCAGTATTGAAAGAAAATGAGGAATATAGCCCGTATATTGATCAGTGTCCGTTGAAAATACTCGGAGGGCAAGAAGCAGCGATTACCCAAGTTCCTTATCAAGTAATTCGCAATTGTTTTTTATTTCAGCATTTGCATTGTTATTATTGGAATTTTATGAATATGTATTATGCATATACGTAATTTAATATTACTGCATGTTACGATGCAAATAATTTATTAGTATTAGAAATGTTTGATTATTGTACTGAATAGAGATGAAAAAAAATTGCATCATAATTAAGTCGTTTCTAATTAGTTGTAAGACTCCAATTTTAAATTATTTCCCCTTTTCAGGTATCAATACGGAAAAAGAATTGGTTCGGTATCTATTGGTCATCATTTTGTGGTGGATCTTTGATCACTCTGAAACATGTTTTGACAGCTGCACATTGTTTTATTAATGAAGAGTAACGTACATAAATAATTAATTTTTTCATTATCTTAATAATAATAATTGTAGCTTAACTTAACTTTTTCTAGAAAAAAAGTATCAATATTAATTATTTAGCTATTCCCTTCTTCGGTATAACTATTGCCATAATTTTAAACTATATAAATTACGTGTCACATTGTTTATACGCGATGGACTCTAAACTACTTTATTTTAATCAAATTTGCACATGTGCATATGTGTTAGGAGACAACTGGTATGAGTTTCAAACTTATTCATAAAGGCAACCGTGACACCACACAATTTGCCTGTTAAACGGCTATTTTAGGGCCATCTTTCAATAAGGTGTGCTTACTTCTCATGCTCGAATTCAAAACTATACTCTTAAATAACGTAA
Organism: Zerene cesonia; assembly: GCF_012273895.1. Lineage (NCBI taxonomy): Eukaryota > Metazoa > Arthropoda > Insecta > Lepidoptera > Pieridae > Zerene > Zerene cesonia. The sequence goes on from NC_052119.1 coordinate 5,558,676, forward strand.
TTTTTAGCACAGACTCGATAAGGAATCTAAAGAACATACGTGTAGTTGGAGGTACGACAGTTACCACAGTGACGATATTCGATGCAGTGCCAGAACAGTGGAGGAAAATCAAGCACTTTTATAAACATTTGAATTATAATTACACGATATTAAAACACGATCTTGCTATACTTGAGGTATTGTTGAGGTGTTAAACTTAATGTAAATTATAAATTTGCTACATATGATAGTTTTTTTTTAGATTTTGTAGCTTATAAGATAGTGGTGTATTAAAATTATGCAATTATGTGTACGTTATAGCTAGCAAATTTATTACAATAAACTACAACAGTATTAGAGCTCTATACTTGTATATAGGTACTTGTACCAATCACATATAGCAATTGGGAAATATTTTACTGTAAAAAAATACACCAAAATAAATGAACATTGTTATCTTGTTGAAGATAAAATGCTAATATCTGACAGGTGACCAGCAAATTTGAGGAATGTGAATCTGTGAAACCGATCCGTCTTTTGTCACTGCGATCGCATGATAATGTAAAAGTGAAAGAGCAATGTTTAGTGTCGGGATTCGGTTTAAAAGAGAAGGTTAGTAAGTTAGTAGCAGTAGTAAAAACATCATGAATTTACATACGTATTCTGATAAGTTTCTTATATCTTCCGAACGTCCAAATATTGATAAAAACATCGTTGACATTCTAAGTTAAGAAGGATGTAAACTATACTGTATGTACTGGAGGTACTGTATAAATATTATAATATTGTCCTGGGTGTTTGTTCATACATTAGTATAAATAATATCAATGTATATATATATATATATATATATATATCAAATGTACCAACTGCGTACTACTTCACTTATGTAAACTTATTAGAGGAACGCTGCAGAAAATTGACTTCCGATCTGTTTACTATTTTTTTCTAATAATAAAAAATGAATATTACACACAATATCTCCCTTCTAGGATAAATATGCCCGCAAGTTGGCAATGGTTTGCGTTCCTATAATTTCGGAGACAGTTTGCGAGTATTACTACAGCTCGCATTACTTGCATTCCTCTGTTTTGTGTGCTGGCGACAATGGTAAAGATTCTTGCCAGGTTAGTATGAGTTTATATATTCGCGGCTATTATATATTTTTGTATTCCTTACCGCATCGCGACGAAGCACTATATATACCTATTTAAATAGTTGTACATATTCGTTGCACATTTGATTTATGTTTCATTCCTATACGTGAATTAAAACATGGATAAGGATTACCTCAGTGTCGGGTCTTTGATTGCCCTGGGCAAAAATAATGTGGCACCAAAAGAAAAATGAAGAAATATTTTTAGATACATAAAATAGGATAAATAATATGGGAATATACTATAAGAATATATGGAAGCCTATGAGGCAAAAAAAATTCTGCACTCTGTAGCAGTTTAGACGTTGCAAAAGGTTTTCATGCGGTACGGTGGACTCGCGCCCCGTTCGTGCTTAGGAGATCTCTCCTTACTATAAGCACGCGTATCAGTTTTGTGTTGTAAGCATCCCAGAATCATATGCAAACGCAGTAAGGTCGATGACCGCTTCTAACAATCTGCACTGCGCCAACTGAGCCCCCATCGTGCCCCATTAACGCCGGTACTGGATTACCTAATTTCGCCCAGCTGGTCATCGTGGTGTAATAGTGCCTAATGTTGGGCTAAGCTATATCATTGGTCAAAGATGCTATGAAGAGTGCCTGAGGAATATATAATAACTACAATTTCATAGATTGTTTAAGCTCAGAGTCATCTCACGGTCGGAATTTGAAAGGTTATTCAATTTCAATAAATATTTCATTTGAATATCTTCAGATATATTCCCTTAACCTTAGTATAGGCGCCAGAGCTAAGGATGATATTGTAAAAATCGACTGACGCGAAACATTGTTTCAGGGTGATTCAGGAGGACCATTGGTATGCCATGGTGTTTTAGCAGGTATCGTGGCGTGGGGAGGCGTATGTGGAGTGCATCCAGGTGTTTACACTAAAGTATCATATTATACGTCACAAACAAATGTTCCATTTATAAAGACAGCTTCGAGTGATCGACCTAGCTTCATATTGGTGACCTTTTTAGCAGTATGTAGCTCGCTTTTGTATGAAGGTATGAAGGTTGTTTAAAATAAAAATGAACCAAGCAATTTTGCGTGTTAATTTTTATTGTGTAAATTCAAATTCAAAATGTTCATGTATTAGGTGCAAGGCGAGTTAAAAATTAATTATAATATCTTTGTAATCAGAATACAATGTGAATCACGCCATCTCTCGGTTTCTGTAAGAAACTCGTGGACGTTGTATAAGGTTTGTATTTGGAATATGTTATGAAAGCATTCGAAAGATGTCAGTATTACACAAAATGTTATTTTGAAGCGTAATCATCCTAATATGAAAGTGTGTCAATATTTTCTATTAATAGATTTATATTATGTGTGGATTGCGTCTTTATTTTAATAATAGTTAATTTATGCTTGTCTATACACATTCAAACTCTAAATATAATTTATTTCTTCCGTGCGCGTGGTTGTCACTGAACGCCTCCTAAACGGTTGGACATATATTCATCAAAATAGTTTAATAAAAATATTTGCGATGGTGCGATAATTAAATATAATGCACTACGCTGATTGCAATAAGGACTATATTTTATCAGGGAAGACTGCAGACTACATAGTAGGTACCAAGTACCTGTAGTGACTAACCTCTTATATAGATAGCTAGTAATACGACTTATAAATATATTCGGGTTTCCTTTACATTATGCTTTCGAAATTTACTGAAGGGTTTTTAAACCAGGAATAACGTAATTAATGAACATGTATATCAAAAATTGCGATACTGACCCCGATCATAGTTGCATAGCGCATTGGTTAATAAGAATGCAGCACAAATTGATGTCATAATCTGGAAGCAATCTAGCTGGTTAATGTCCATAAGATGATATATTTTCTTCGCTGTTATTATGCGATATTATGTCATAATTAGCTCATATATTTTCCAACTGCATGGATATAGGCCTGGAGAGTTCAGGATATAATCAGACCATGTTCAAAAGCACTTGACGGATGGACTACGAGGAATAAATGTATATTCCAATTTATCTGTACGTTCCATATCAACCTTCGAAAGTTTTGTCGAAGTATTCGATATAAAATATTATAGACTGCATCGGGCAGAAGCTATACCTACCTATGGTTTCTAAGTAAGTAATGGCACGTTTTATCTGGTTTTCATTTATGTATATATTCTCTACATATTTCTTCGAAAGCATTTAATAGAATTTGTCAATTCCTTTTTTTTTGGTCCTAATGATTCACTATTTGTGCATCGATTGTTTTCGATCTATAATCTCCCAGTCCCCAGAAGATGCACAGCTTCGCCTTAATAAAAATTTTTAAGCCATTGTTAGTAATCTCGAAAATTCCTATCGAAAACTGAATCGTCAGTTGCTAGCAAATTCGTTACTTATTAAGGCGATCCTAGTGTGTACATTAAACATCAGGTGTTTCGCTGCCGTCTCGCTGGCTCCCTCTCGAGGCGGCCTCCGGAACTCTGTACATAAATTATAACTTCCGCTAGTTTACACTAAGATGTATAGAGCGGGTTACACTAGGCGAAATTTTACTTGATTTTATTTTAATTATTGAATTTTATTAATGCATCTGAATTTATTCCTTTGTTCATAATTGCGGCCTATTACTGAATTTATTCTATCTTATACTATTTGTCTTATACCTTATTAAATCAAATTATTATTAACTTTCCGCTAGCGCTTTCTTTAGCTTTTCACCTATTTCCAGACACAAAGAACATATTATATAATAAAATCGCACCGTATATTCAAGTTTCTACTGAACCGATTACATTGAAATTTGGTACGCAACTTTTTATCCCGATATTCCTATATACGGACTTACGCGGGTGAAACCGCGGGGCGCAGCTACTTTAATATAATACTAAACTAGTAGTAGAACGTACTACTAGTTTAGTATTATATTAAAGTAAAAATAACGTCTCGTTCCAGCATTATCCAATCGACTTAGCCTCTGCGACAAAAGTCCAACGTCAAGTTAGACATGGCCGGCTAAGTCTTCATCTTCGTTTTATTGTAAAAATATTTACGAAAAGGAAACACCCCGTGTGCGTGCGATCTACCGAAATCTCGGCAGGTATTGTCTTGAGATTCGTATTTAATTAGTACAACCTCAAGCTGATGCACTGCCCGGATATTAAGACACGCATGGCTAATTACTTCGCTAACTGACGTATTACGCAGATCGTTATTCATTCAATGAATATTATTAATTTAGCACTTGGAATAATTTGGATGAAATTGATTAGAATTAGATGATTCTTAATGCTTGTTTGAATAAAGCTCAGCTGTCGGTAGGTAAAAAATAGCCTATAGGTATCACTGTCAGGCTAAATAACCTAAATATCTCTAGGCACAAAACTCTTACTATCAATCGCTCCGATGCAACGTGAAAGACGAACAAACGAACAAACACCCTTTCACATTTACAGTATTAGTAAAAGAATTATTAGAAAAAAGTTAAAGTAGCATGTATACGTTATCAAATTTTTTTGGATTAGAACTAGAACTTTCTAGATTTAGAACTTGATTAGAAACATGAAAACTATACACACACAGATACGGCAATCTGTATCCTACTAATATTATAAACGCGAAAGTTTGTAAGTATGGATGGATGTATGTATGTGTGGATATTTTTTACTCTTTAAAGCTGGTGTCTATCATGTGGTCTCTTTTAATTTTGCTCAAGTTCTGACAATATTAAGGCGTTCCTGTTTTTTGTTAAAAGTAATTATAGATACTAATACTTATTAGTAATTTTACTTATTAGTAAAGCTAGTAGTTTTGTATTGAAAGCTATGTTATCTGTCTGTTTATCCAAGCTCAATGCGTGCGAAGCGAAAATTTAGCAGATTTCATCTCTTCATTACGCCTACTACCAGTATCTTAATATTCCTAAGTATATGTAAGACAATAATGTACTCTACAAAGCGGTTAATTAGTTCTGTCAAGTTAACTGGCAAGTAGGAACTAGGTACTGATTAAGCGATGCAATTGCACTTAGCGCTTCCGGACATGCAACTTGAACGAGTTGTGTTTAAGTTAATTTGTTAAGTTAGATTGATTTTGTTTACTAATGCAATTACTTAAGTAGTTCATTTAAGATGCCAGACGGATGACTCTCCACAGATACTTATATGTAGTAAATTAATTAGTGTATATCCTAATAATCACGAATTAATTTAACATCTCAACCATATCTAAAATTTAGAAGAAACAACGAATACTGTGTTTTTTTTTAATTATACACCTACAACATCTTCTTCAAAAATATAATTCAATATCCAATTGTCAGAATTTGAGACAAATTTTGAAATCAAACCTTAAATCAGCCACAGGACAACGTGATTTTACCTAAAATATGTAAAAAATATAGATAATAGAAAGGGAAGTTAAATCAAAATAACATATCATCAATGTACGTACATATAAATAACAGATATAACCGAAACATCAACGTCAAAAAACACAAAAAGCCACTATAGTGACTGTTGAGGCGAACAGATGTGGTACAATACTTCGTTATAGCTATAATGGAGTTCCCTCTTCATAAAATATGCACCTAAATATTTAATGCTGCGTATGAAATGTCAAATGAGTACATTATGTTGAAATAACCTTTACAAAGAGTATTTAAGCTGTTAAAAAGCTGAATAAATTAATGTTTACTTTTCACTGTGTAGGGATAACAAAGAGTTTTTATAAGGAAGTAAAATGAAAGACTGAAACGGTACTAAGATGTGAAATCTATAATTGAAAAGTTTAACAGCTCTCCAAATGCCAATAGTGAGTAAATGATAATACAAAAGTGACTGAATATGTTGATTATTTGTTAGATTATTCATTAAGATGGGTCCTATAATATTTATTTTTTAAAGACGTAAGTTTTTTAGAATTCGATGTATGATTACATATACTATATATATACTTTTTCGTGTAAAATCCACTGAACGGATTTTGAGGATACCTGGCTGTGATGTAGGCTATATATACCAGTATTACACATGAGCTATGGTAATACTGGCTTTTAGCCGCAGGTGAAACGGCGCAGCATAGCTAGTCCTATAGGCAAATCATTAGAAATTTGATACATTTTAACAGGCAACCATAGGGAACTTTGCTCAACACAAATTAGCTACATACATAATCTATTAATATTTAATCAGAAAGTTTGATAGATGTTTTCTTAACCTAAAACTTCTAACTTATTTGGCCAGCATTTGGTATGCAACTATAATAAAAAGATTCATTGGAATAGACTTGTTTTACTCATAAACAACTTTTGTTTTCGGCAATAAATCTCATTGCGCCCTAAATAAAAGTGACCATCTGAATCGTCTAAAAGCTATAAAGAGTGGGCCACTCCAGCCATTACCGGCGCTTATTAAAAATGTGGCTGGAATATCAAATTGCCATCTTCCTATTGTCCTGCACCCCTGGTACGTAGCTAGCTCCCCTCATATGCTAAAGTACTAGGTTTACAACACAGAGTAATGGACTACAGAGAGTAAAAGTCATGTATAAAAATGAGCATAATCGAATAATTATTGGTTTGTTACAATAAAAAAACAAAGTGTTATAAAAAAAAATTAACAAATTGGTTTTTTCGTTTTCAAAATGAATGTTTTTTATTTTGTTAATTTTAATTTATTGAATCAGATATTAAGTGAAGTAAGAATATGTATGGTAATACTTTAAACTTTTCATTTTGCGTCTCGAGATTATTTTTGAAAGTATGTATTAACTTTAGTTATTAATTTTATAATAATAATTAATATTAGTAATTTTGCATATCTGTGATTCTCTGTTATAGCTACTTATGAGACACAAACTATTAGATTTTATTCTTCAATTATATAACAAAAGTACAAAAGTGAATAAGTTATTTAATATTTGGTTTTACGGTATTTAACACTAAAAATATTCAACATTTTTAATTATTTTCTACTTAAAAATATTTAAGTAGAAAATAATCTCACTGAATAAGATTTTACATTCACTCTAATAATATCTACTCTACATTTAAAACGTTAAACGAAGAGCTAAATTGTTATCCTGCACTAGCATTGGCCCTGCCTTTGTTTGTTTTTTATATATAAATTCAGTTGTCACATCTCCCATGATAAATGGCAACACTGACACGTTAGTCATATGGCGAATTGGGCCCACTTGTCGATGGAGGGTTTTGAAATATGGCAACGATTTTTATATGACAGTGTAAATTATTTCTATTGTGATAAACAAGTGGATGCGTAATGCACTTGCTGGTTTGATTTTTTTAGTAATAAGTAGCGATGGATTTAACGTGTCATATTGTATGTGGTTTTTAGAGATTTAAAAAGCGAACCCGTCTTCCTTCTTTTACTCTAATTTAAAAAATAAATAATTTTAATATAGAAGTTATGAAAAGGCTTTTTCATTAATTTTAGGATTTAACTATATCCTACAATTTGCACTTTTATATTTGTACTTTATTATTATGGAAATATTTAATTTAAATAAAATTCGTATAGTAAATACAAAACTCAAATATATAGAAGTATATTTTCATTTATAACTAATCAGAAAATTCACCAATGAAAAAGCAGACATTCTATATTAAGTTTGTAGTTAAATTTCGTTGCCATAACCCATTATCTTTATTTTTAAGGCTCTCAGACTTAGGAAGTAGACAGTGGATATTAAATAAATAATAAGCGAATCCATTCACTTCGAGTTTGCGTTTTTTTCGGCTCCATTACAGCGTTGCGCGCCCAATTTGGAAATATTGAATAAGTAAAATCTTCCCGAAATATGAATACAGATAACGTACAAAACAGATCTGGCGCAAATCTTTACAATACTGTTTTACTGTACATTTGAAATGCTTCAACAGATTTTTACAAAAGAGCGTTTTAGGGACAATAATTTTTGTTTTATTTTGAGGTTTTTCGACACATGTGTTATAAAATATTCTGTTTTATAATTACGAGTTAATCACTGATAATAGAAACGACATACCATGTAAAATGTGTTCATAAAAATTTATTTATTTTATTGGTTTTATAGGGAGCACTCGAATTATGAATTCATTCATAAGTGCTTACTTTTTTTGTTATACTTTCAGGGTAACAGATGTCATGTTATCGAGGCGGATTGGAATAAAAAAAAATACAAATCAGTCAACTAACGTATTATTTTTTTTCCATGGAGAAAAAATGTTTTTGATATAAATTAGAAATCGTTCGTACACTTGCGATTTATATACTGATATGTCTATGAATGTACTCTTTGACGGGCGGCAACAAAACAAGCCTGTAAGCGCATTATGACGAGTTACCTCACATTACTTACCTCAAAATATCACCCGAAAATGTGGGAAATGCATCATGAAAATATAAAATTCTTACGCTTGTAACACTGATGAAAATTGCTCTTCCCACGTTTCGTTTTTGTTACGGAAATTGGAGAACTCTCGTACGTTTTGCCGTCATAAAGCGTTTTGCAGCTTCGGTATAACATCTTGTTTTATTGCAAGCTCAAACAAATAAAGCATCCAGTACACTACAATGCAATACGCTAAATTATGTGTGTATCCCAGTAAATTAAAAAATGGATTTCAACTAAAATTCGTGTTAGTAGGTATTAGTTTAAATAGAACTTTATTTTCTTTAAAATGTGTCTGGTTTCAAGTTACACACAATTTTCAAATAATCAGTATTGCAAGTCATCAACTCTTTAAGCATTACAATTGACTTTAACTTTACCGTTACAGTCGATTCCTTGAACGTCGGCATTACAGTAGTATTTGAGTGACATGCTAAATCGGTGATTATAATGCCATTGTTGATTCTAGCGGTTTATTTGTTTTCACAAACGACACTACCGAAGGCGTTTAGAATAATCCATTTGGGTATTGTGTCAAAATGTTTGTCGAATTTGTTCTCACAGCGGGCGATGGTTTTTTGTCAGCGATTTTAGGAACGCATCACTTGGTTTGCGGGATCGTGGTGTGCTGCTGAAATTTGGACCGAGTTTACCGGTTGTATTATCGATTATTATAGGAAACATTGTGTTGGTATCATTAAAGCCACAGAAGCATATCATAGAAGTAAATTATTATCTTTGCAGCTATAAATATTAACCTAAGATACTAGATACAGTTTCAACCAAAATGATTATATTTAGGGTTATCAATTCTTGGTTAAAATTTATTCGTCGAATACAGTTGTTAAAAAACAATTTAAGAAATGTGTTCTGATTATTACTTTTATTAACATTTTACAGGTCGTTTTCATACTATCGTGTAATACTTTATTGAAAGGAAAGGTTGTACACAAAGATTAAAGAATCGGCCCTTAGATACCAACTGAATTCTCACATAAATATCTGTCATTTTGTCCGAAATCGCTAACAAGGCGCTTAGCACTATATCAGGAAGCACTTACGCGTTGACAAGCAAATTTGACCACTTAGGCTGATCATCAAACCAGCGGGCACTTCCTCAGTCCGCATCTGTCTGTTTTTGTCAGGATCGTTTCCAGTCCCTTCATAGAAAAGCAATCGGGTAGTCGTAAACGTTAAGGGTCTGGAAGCACACCCCGGGGGCTCTCTAAAGGTACTACGTTCCTTGACACTGGAAAAAGAACGCCGGTAGCCCTTACGGCTACGGTCACCGAGGGTGTTATAAGGCAAAAAGTGTAATTTAAAGCAGACTTAAGGTTTCGAATTAAAATGAAGTAGGAAGGGTGTCGTTTGGATGGCGTATCGAAGCGTGATATTACTTGTTAATATTAAATTGGATACTTATCTTGGCTTGTTATTTTTGGGACGGTTTTCGAAATCGTACATGGCAAAGTTTTAGAAATATCTTTGCCGATTTAACGCGGGATTTTTCAATTCTACATAGGTCAATATAATATGCATATTTATGCAAATTTGTGTTTATCCTTAAAATATAGAATTGATTTATTCAAAATAAACTTGCAAGAGTAAAATTTCCTTCAAATTATCTTCATTATGCTTTCTCTTATTTACTAAAGACGGTGGAGATTAAATTAAAATGTTGAACATAAATTCTTATTTCGTATTTTAATTTATTGAATTTAAATTTGGTAGAAATTAAAACAACAAAGCGGCTATCAATACATAGGTATTCATTAACGAAGAAAGTACTATACTCAGCATCATAAATAAAAACAGTGATTTCAAAGTGATGTATTTTGTTTGAAAATATGAATATTTTCTGTTTTTAATATAAGTCGATTGATATTTAGAAAAAGAGAAACAAAACGTCTATTTAACGATAGTGATTTTAAATATGATAAATTATCTGTATTGTATTTATATGAGGCTAATTTACCTTTGGATGATGAAGTGGTTACATACGTTATAAAATACTTTTGCATGCGAGTAACCTTTCCTCAACGGATTTATGAATGCAGCCACTAGGTCTTACAACCAAATCGAGCCATCATAGAAATGAATGGTAAAAGTTGGTCAATTCATAAATGCGTAGTCAGGATGTTACTAGAAACAGATCCTTTCACATTTTGTGCTCTAGTTATCATTCAATGTTGCCGTTCATTCATTTATAATTCCCAATAGATTGCACTAATTAGGCATTGGCACAATAGTAACCTAATTGTAATGCCTGCATCTAAATCTATTGTTCTCTTTAAGGATTCAGGAAACTAAGTTGAATGAAGCCTGTATGCAAATCGGTAAACGTGGAGTGAAAACATTGATATCATACGGTGATTTATGAAGTATGAAGGCTTATTTTTGTTTAGTTTTTTTAGACATTCAAATGGAATAATCCATTTGAATTTATCTATGAGTATACATAACGTAACAATAAAAAAATAAAAAAATAACTATATATTTAGTTAGAAACTTAACTGCAGTAATTGGTATTATTTTGTTTAGTAACACGTTAAGTATATAATATGTGATGTAGGTATATCAATTACAGTTTAATAGGCTTAAATGCATTAACCTAATAGACTCGAACGCACTAAATATTGATGTACGTTTATCAATCTTTTTTTTTAATAAGAAAACAAACCTTTGTAAACGACCAACTACGTTTCTTATCCGATAGCCTAATTATTTACTATATATAAATACTTAATTATAACATAATATTAGCAGGAAGAGAGTAATTTAAATTATACTCAAGGGCTCTTATTTCTTCTATGTCTCCGTATATACCATATAATACTCTGCTTAAATGTTGATAAAAAATATCCACGAAAATATCAATCTATAGTTACGAGGCTTATGTATATAGGTGTATAATTAACACTCGTATCGATTTAATCTATATAAGTAAGTAAGTATATGTACATACTAACCAAACATTTACTTCCTTTTAAATCTTTAATTATTACTGTCGTAAAACATCAAACATACGGTTGTATAGAGAAGTACCCAAAGTTAAACTAAATTAAAAAAAATGTTTAGATAATTTAGAAATTAAAGACTTTTAAAAGGATTTTAAACGCGATTTATTCATTATATTATTAACCCAACGTTTCGAACACTTTACAGCGAGCATGGTCACGGGGAGACTGAATTTCTAAATGTATAATAGTCGCGTAAAATTAAACACAAGAAAATACTATGTGTAGATAATGTTTGTTCAATGAGTTGAAATTGCCTATCTTCTAAGAAATTTTTATTACCATTAGGTAGGTTTTGAAGATATCCATGTTATTAATGTATGCTTTATTAGCATAGCAACTTTAGTAGGTACCACGATTTCACCCACTGGCGAACCTGGGGAGCAGTATTGATCTTAAATATTCATATAATAATTCCATCATTAAAAAAATTGGGGATTTAATTGCTACAAAATGTGTTTTGTGAGTGATTGCAGTAATTTTTATTTTTTAATTTATAATTAGTACATGCTCGCTTCGTTCTCTCAAAACAGGTATTCATTTTAATTTAATGTTTATCTGAGCCTACGCTCTAGCAGCGCCAAACGCAGTTCAATGCAGACAAGTCAACTGCGCAGGAGGTATTAGATTTAATTGGGCCAGCTCGCAACGGGGAAGTACCACACCCCCACAGAAAACCGGCGTGAAATAGTGGCATGCCACTGTATTTCGTACGGTGAGTGGGGGAGCCGGAGGCCTATTTCCTATTCCTCACCCGTCCCAGTCCATTCCTTCTTTCCTGTCATGAATTCGTTCCTTTTCCCTTACCCACAAAAGCGGGTAGCGCATTTGCAGAGGCACTACCTTTGCGAATGTTCATGGGCGGTGGTGGTCGTTTGCCATCAGGCGAACCACCAGCTCGGTTGCCCGCTATGACATAAAAAAAAAAAAAAAATAAAATAAAAAAATAAAATAAAAGAGCAGTAGATAATGCGCTAGATTCATGTGTATTATTTTCTATTATCTTATTCTGTACTTACTACTTTATAAAAATGACGAAACAAGGAAAATTATAAGCTAGAATTTCTCATGGGAATTAAATGTTTCACCACGGTAAAAATTAGTGTATGTCACTCACTAGCCTCATAACTATCTCCAGAAAGAAAATAATGTTATAAATTCGCTCTGTTGCCATGTGAACAAAAGACAAACAAACACACTCGCATTTATATTGAAGTAATGATTGGACATGTTTAATTAACTGAATTCTGTTGAATTTGTAATGTAAATAACATTTAGATTCTCAAATCACATCAAAACTAATATATAGCTATATCATAACTATATTTCCCGCTATAGCGAACTGTTGTTTATGTTAAAGTCGGTATAGGAACTGGTGGGTCGTGAATGGAACGATATGCTACCGTTTATAAACTCATAAACATTTTCAGGACAATGGGTCGCCGTCTGTTAAAAATAAGGGATAAAGGCAATGCAATGAATGCAATCCCTTGCAAAAAGGAAAAGAGAAAGAAGGTAAAGGACTAAGAAGAACCTTCGGCATTTCCTCTCATACTCACCGTATGACACACCCGTAGCATTCTCATGCTACTATTTCCTCCTCGGTGCGAGCTGGGTCAATTCATACCGAAGCGTACTCGACATTAACATACGATGATTTTCTTCTTAAATAAAATACCCATCATTCTCATTTTGCCTTCGAACGAAACCAACAATACAACAAAGAAAACGCTAACAAACACATAGAAGTGAGGCAATATTAATCCACCAAGAAATACATCCAGCACATTCCATGTACGGTTATTTCAAATTCCCATCTATCGATCGTACATCTTAAGTCAAAAAACAATATTTCACAAGTCTCTCGGCGCTAGGTAGGCGTGGCGTGGAGTGGGCGTGGCGGAGGCGGCCCTCTGAGACCTCCCAAAGCTCAAGAGTGGACTTATAGCTGTTGACGGCCAATTGTTCGTTATTTTTGTGTTATATGAGAGAATGATGATTTTTCTGTATTAAATTTTGAATTTTTAATGGCTAGCTACCCATTGTTTCGAATTAATGTTACAAGATAAATGATGGCTACTTTTTATGTTTTTTAATTCCAAATGTTTATCATTGAAGGATAATTGTATTTTTCACAGTTTTAATTTAGCAAGAGCTTAATTCAATACTTAATACTGAAAGTGAAACAATTATTTTTATACACACATATATTTATTTATTTCTTATTGTTGATTGTAATAGGATTATGTACCTACCTAATCGAAGTATTGATCTAATCATACGTCTAAATGATTATTGATAGTGTTTAATTTATTTACCTATACCTACATAGTAAATATATACACGACGAGTAATTTTAAAGTTGTTGATAACAAAACGTTTCTCAGGGGATAGTTCATAATAAAAGTAAATAAAAGTACGGCTTGTATTTTATCTTATTATTAACCAATAACTAAAGAAATAGCACGTAGGAAATAGTCAGTTACAAGCATGGTCTGGTATAATAAGATGATGTACCTACATTGCAATAGGTATTTACTTTTGGACGAGTTAATAATAAAATACAGAACCATTATAAAAAAGAAACGTTCATGTTCATGTCATTACCTGAAAGAATACAATATTGATTTAATAAATCAAAAAATACAGCATTGTGTTTTCTTAAAAAAGAACCTCAGTGGTTCTAACTTTAACAAGCGTTTTATCAAATAAAGGGTGCAATTTACACCCGTAACTAATCCAAATCTTCACGAAACCCACGTGATCAATAATTAATGTAGCGACAAAACCTCATCTCGCAAGTAGTTAAAGTCAATTCCCACTGAAATTTCATCATCGTCATTCTAACTCAGTTTAATAAGTAATACTTATGCTATGGGCCGTCCCCGGGCTGGCTCCGGCGAGACTCTCTTCGTCTCATCTCTCCCGCCATCCCTTACCCTCCCGTTCCAATTGCGGTCTCAACGGGAAACCTCCGCGCCGACCCGCCATTACTTTACAATTCGATACTACAAGCGCACGTGTGTCAGTTAAAGCAGATTTAAAAATCGAACGTCATTTTTTTTGAATTCAATGTATGGCCGAAAATTTTGTATTCTTCGAAATTTGTAATTTGGAACGGGCATGGATTCAGAATTAAGTGGCGCCACCTGCGTCAATGTCGTCGTCCCGCTCTCGAGGCGAGGGCGTGTCCCAAGGGCGCCTCCCACAGTCCGCGGGGACGGACGGGGGCTCCGAAGCCCGAGCACTCGGCGGCGCGCTCCCGCGACGCTTGTTAGTGTTCCGCAAATCCACAACGGGATCGCCCGTACAACCGGGACTCTATCCCATAACGATAACACAGAGCCGCCTATCGGATACTTGTACAATTACTTTCAGGAATTAAATTTAGAATTTCTATCTTCTCTTTTCTATTATTGGCAAAAACCAGATTGAATTTAATTTGTTTTCGTTAGTGTATTATTTGTGTTCTATATTTAAAATGCTAAGGATATAAACTTGGGTCCGGTTAGATAAGTGTGCGCGGATCGAATTCGAAATTTGAAAAGAGCGTAATTTTTTAAGTTCGTAATTCGCGGGTGTTTGTGCGCTCTCGGGCGCCCTATTGGGTGTCCGATCGTTCGCGATTCGGTCGGACGAGTTAAACGCGGCGGCGGGCGGGTACACTGGCTCGCCGTGGCCGCCGCTGGAGTTGGACCCCGTGGGATGGGGTCGCAAACTGTACCCATCAGGAGCACCAAGGTCGTCAGGTATGTCATCTGTTTTTTTTTTCATAGTCTAAGGCACAATGACATTGACTTATTGTAAAAAAGGGTTCATTATGTCAATATTTTTAATAGAGTTAATTTTTAACTTGGTGATGAACAAAAAAAATTTATATAAATCAGAAGAGTGTTAACAATGGTCTGTTAAATTTATTTTCATGTTGTACCTGATTGTAATAAAAAAATGTATTCTGCTTGTAACTATAAGCAAAAAATATTTTTATATAAAAGTTAAAAATGAATTTCATTTGTACTAATAATAAGATGATTAATATAGCAAATGCAATGCAATTTAACTTGGGTGTATGTTCCTAATGCAGTTAAATTAAAAAAAAATAATTAATTAAATTCTGCTCTCCTTGATAAAATGTCCTCATAAAAATTAATATTCTTAACTTAATACCTATAAAATATACCACTAGGTACCTACTTACTCTAGGCCACTGGCTATCTTAATCATAAAATTAACAAATAGTATCTAAATGCATACCTACTGTTTCCTAACAATAAGAAAGTTATAACATATTTAAAACAAAAAATTATTACATTTAGGACGATTTTTTATTTTTAATAATTATTTAATTTGATTGAACTTTTTTGTAACCTAATTGCTGTAACCTAATTATATGTCTCATTGTACAAATTAAAATTTTTAGTATTTTTTTCACATAAATAATCCATCAATCAAAAACATCTAGTATTTCAATTTAATGTTTTAATAAAAATAATATAAAAAATTATGAAGTCTAGAATATTCAATAAATAGTTTGTACAATTTATTATTTTATTTATGACTGAATATTATACCGTAAGTAGATCAAGTTTTGCTTGACGTTGAATAGATAATCCAATAAATTAGTTCTAATAAATTACGTTTGTTATATTTGGATTATCTTTACGTATATAATGAGGGAGGGTTTTTTACAATAAATGTAAAATGTAATATAAAAATAAAAATCAAACTCAAATTAAAAATAATAATTATTATTTTATAATTTTACCGATATAAATGAAAAAACTTATAAAATAATTTGAAATAATCGAAATAAAATTAATCATAGTAAAATATCAATAGATAACTAATTGAAAAATATTTTCAAGGCGGACTTATGTTCGGCCTGCATCACCAAGAGGCGGCGGGTGTTCACGCACAGCCTCGCGGGCCCGTCACGTCGCTGAAAGAAGAACCACTCACCCGCGCTTGGATGACACCGACCTCCTTAGTTGACAATACGAAGTAAGTTCTATTTTTAACATGAGCGTCTATTTTCCACGGCCACACATTTATTGTTTTAGAAAAAACTCGACATCGAGAATGTTTTGCGTTCCAAATTTAAATATTTTTGACGGTCTTCTTGTTAATGTCATTATACAATTTGAAATTTTAAAATAGATTCAATTTATTTAAGATCAAAACACTAACGATAGTACTTAAAAAAATGTCATTTGCTTTATTACACACAAATAATTTAATTTTTTATATTTATTTGTATTGTGAATGAATAAAAAAAAAACAACTAAAAAGGCGCGGTTTTCATAAAGTTCGGTAAAATATTACAATTAATCGAACGATCGTAATCCCGTATTTATCAAGCTACCATATCACCAAAGCAACGAAGTTCGAGATAATCCAATTCATTTGAATTTAATTTACAATGTGAAAACAAGATACCGAACTCGGTCCCTTATTTACAGAGGTAATAAGCCTATTAGTGGGTGGAAAGAGCAACCAAATTCGATCACTTCTATTAGGAATTCCACAAAATGAGTCACAAGTGCACAATACTAAATCCACACTGGATTATGAATATAGGGGCGAATTTTGAAGGTCTGTTTTTGTTCGCTCTTCAATGTACGGTGACTATTTTTAAAGACATTTAAATATTTGTTCTTAAATATTGATAGATTCGTTATTGTATGAATAGTACAGAAATACTTATTGTATGAGTGAATTAAATAATATTCTCTCGATTGCGACCCTATAAAATACCAATCTCTTAATATCTAAATGTCAACTTACATTTTTTTTTTTTCTATTCAAAATACCTAGAACATTCTAGGTGATTTTATGAACAATATTCATATCTATGAGCGTTTAAAAATCGAAGCACAGATAATATGAGAGTGGATATAACGGCGCAAGTAAATTCTAAAAGCACAATGATTTATGACCATAAACGTACACAATACAATAACTAGCACACGATGTCCAATCAGGGGTGCGCAAATTTCGCCGGCGATAATGAAGCTACCGTAACAAGTGTATTCATGAACGAAAAGGGCGTGATAAATCATAACTGTGGGTTTACAGACTCCAGATAATGAACGGTCTATAAATTAACATTTCAATGGCTATATATAATTATCGTGAATGATATGAGGTGTAAAATTTTGTTGGATGGCAAGTTATGTTTGTGGCGTCTATTCTTACGACAAGTACTTTTAACGTACGTTTATATTAATAATATAAAAATAAAATAAAATTCGCTAATTTAAAAACTTTGGGATGTATCTGTTTTTGAAATAAAATAGTTTTCTTTTGTTTTCTTTAATTCAAACAATTTCTAGGAAATTAATTTAAGCTTGCATAAAATATTTATTATCTAGTTATATGATTTATAATATTATTAAAAGACACGAGTTCGTTGTAAGAAGGTTGCCTTGAATTAATACAGATTCGTTAAGAACCACCACAGCCATATACTACCTCAACAGTTATTTAAACTCAAATCATCAAATTTAACGAAGTAGGTACCCCAATACTTTTCAATAATTAAGTTGTGCAACAATATGCAGCATTTGGTTTATAATATGACGTATTGGTACACTCGATTCTCGAATTAGTACGCATTGTTTGCGGAGGGCTCTCCCGACATCTGTCGTGTTTTAGCTTACATATAATGTTTATTTTACTCACTGACGTAACTCTTGAGTAAACAGTTTATAGTATTGTTTATTTTTACTGAAGTTTATTCATTATCTGTTGAGGGTTCGGCAAATTTTGGCATTGTGAAGAGGTTTTTGGTCGTGTGTTACGTACGAATGCACTGTAGAATATTAAGACAGTGGGGTGATTTTTTAATTCTAAACTCATCATTACATTTAATCACATAATGTATTTTATTTGGGTTAATATAAAATTAAACAAGGTCCTTAAAAATTATGGCAAATTCTAAAATTGTAAGAAAAATTGCTATATTTATATATGCCTTTTCGAATATTTATTGTTAATATTAATTACTTTTCAACAATATTTTGGTATTCACCGGACTTTGTACCGAAAGTAATTTCGATTACGAAGAGAAAATTTATTAGAGTTAATAATTAAATAATTTTCACCGGGCCATGACAAATAGCAGTAGATAGATAGCCAACTGGCAGTGATGACAGCCTCATTTGTTTAGTTGGATTCCAGTCATTAAGGCCCACCCCAAACCGATTAGATGGTTTTTGTCAAATTGCACTTGCATTACATTAATGATGCACATAAATCCTATCATGCAGCTCATTCATTATTAAAAAAAAACATATTTGGTATATAAAATAATTATGAAGTATCTACTTTAATACTTAATTAAACTGTTAATGTATTTGTGTTAAAGCAAACTCATATATGTTTAATGTTTTTAAAATACTATACATTTATAGTCTATAATAATATGTAGTTATATACAATCTGCGCGTATCAAATTTTCAAACTTCGAATGCCAGCTGAAAAATTGTTTCGGCGGCGAAAAAACAAAATCGCATCGAAGATTGACAAATCTACCGTGATCTGTAAGCGAAAAAAGCGCTACAACCTAATCGCGAGTACGCTGCCGAAACTGGTAGCGATAAATAAAACAATGGAGCGTCGCGTGCGAGGGTATAAAATGGCAATCGCGAAACCAATTTGTTTACGCAAATTCTGCAGCAGGGAGATGAATGGGCTACCATACCGTAATACGGTCCTGGCGGGTAATGCTGTATTGATAGTGTTGTCACGTATACTATGCTATATCGATGATAAATTGGTCAATATTTACAAGTTTCATATTTAAATGCAATATATTTCATGTATAGGAGTTCTCTGAATATTTTGAAGCATAACGTTGTAGGAGAGAGATGTTTGATTTCTACTATATGCAGCTGGGTGTAATTATCTTAAAAACAGCTTCTTTTTCTACATTTGTGTACCTAAAATGCAGTAACAGATCACACGTGTTTGTTTCGAAGTGTGTATTCATACAACAGCACTTCATTATTAATATGGGTTAGAACTTAGATTTTAGAAATTGAATAAGAAATTTTTCTAATGAATAAAGCTTCCGAATAAAGCTATTCAGAGGCATGCTGAAAAAATATAACCCGACCGTTTTAGGGTGGAATTGAATGTGAAAGAAAAAAAACGAACGTTGTTGGCAATTTGCAAATAGTCATATCTTACCGGCCGCAACACAGATCATAAATCATTTTAAAGGGATTTTTAATCTGTTCTATTGTTTGCGTTTATGGCTCTTTGAGTAAGACAGTAAAATGTTTAACTATTTTCATATTTTCATGTGCTTATTTGTCGCGAATAACTGGTTGGTAACAAGGTTTATGGCATCTTAAATTTGAAGATTAATTTGTAAAGACATTGTTTTTGTTTCGAGACTTAGTAGTAACGAATTCATACTTTTTGCGATATCTTATTTCTATACAATATATATAACAATAACAATAGGTATTTTCACAATTGACCATAGAATTATAAAGTTTATTTTTTCTTTATCAGGTATCTACTACCTTTATAGACTACCCATAGATACATTGATATGACGTAATTTGTAGGTTTTTTAATTAATAATTGAAACTTCAAATAACATACTTAGCAGAAAGAAAAGAATGAGGTAACAAAATTTTCGTAAACTAAGTATTTTTAAACATGCTGTTTTTTTTTAAACAATGTATATTTTTGTTTAAACAGTAGCGTGGGTGTCGGTCGGGCGCATTTCGAGAAGCAGCCGCCAAGCAACTTGCGCAAGAGCAACTTTTTTCACTTTGTCGTTGCGTTGTACGACCGCGCGGGGCAGCCAATCGAGATTGAACGCACCGCTTTTATAGGATTTATTGAAAAGGACCAGGTAAGGAGTGCTTGTATGTCTGTGCTTGTTTATTAAATAAATTAACATATTCATAAAGGTATACCTATGATAGGTACGACGTCTCTTTAAAATTGAGATGACAAAAAATAATTATGAACTTAAATTAATATTTACCATGTTTTGAACCGTGAAACCAAAACTATTCGAAAAGCTTAAATATAAGGTATTTTTATCAAACAACATACAACACAGAGATAGAGTCCCAATAAATAATTCAAAAATTAAGCCTTTAATTCAAGTTTTATATCAACATAAATAATACCGATAAATAATACATAGTCACCAAATAATTCGACATACAGGATATTTCACGATCGACACCAAACAATCCTGTTTTATCTCGCAACCAAACGAATCCTGTTGGTCGTTACGTAATATTTCTCATACAATGTACAAACTATTAATGATACGTTTATCAATAAATCCATTTGATAAGTATCGTGAATCAGCCGCTCGGTCCATCAATCAGGATCGTTGGGACGCGTACTATTGTGCACAATGCATTTAAATAATTTAGCTGCGTTGGTGGCACATGTTTGTTATAGAGATTATTGGCGTTTGATGTGTCGTAGAATGCATTGTTTTTATATTTAACACTACCTCCTTTTTGAAGCGTTGTTGATATGATTATAAGATACGGTCTACGAACTTTCTTTTTGTGTGCTATTGAAACATTCAGTCACTATTTTATGAGCGATTTCAATTTGCAAATCAAAACGCAGTATTTATCAAAATGCATTTGAAGTTTATTTTCCTAGATTATTATGAAATACAGATATATTGCTCGAATTTTTCTTAATTTTTAACATTTTATCACACTCGCTCCTAGGTCAAACAATCCAAAAACCGAAAGAATTAAAAGAGTCTAAACAACGTCCTAAGTAAAAGTCAGTAGGTACAACGTATAAAATATGTGTAGAACTTTGTAGGCCGCGCTCGGGTCGCGCATTCACACGTCTTGTTTGTTTGTCCAACGTTAATTATTTAGCAGCAAACATCGTGCAAGCCATGCTCACATCAATGACATCCTATTTTATCATTCAAGACGTCTTTTATTTTGCGTAGCATGTACAATTCGACGTTTAAAAATGTGGCTCATACGCCTATGTGTGCGGGTTTGTTTATTCGAAATTTAAATTGAATTTGGTCGTCAGGTTTTTTTGATACTGGCCAGGGGTAAAATAATCCTTTAAATTCAAACAAATTATTTATACGTATATTTCTAATAAAGCACTGAAATATTTGTGTCATTATTACAACATTTTTGTTGCAGGAAGCAGAAGGGCAAAAAACAAATAATGGAATCCAATATAGGCTTCAACTACTTTATGCAAACGGTAAGTAATCAATAACAATTTTACATCGCATATGTTTTCACGTACTGTTTGTGTTTTGCTGATTTTTAAATTTTATAATAGCAACGTAGGAATAAATTGAAAATAAATGATAAAAGTAATTAGATATATATTATAATTTATTACGCATAAGCATTTAAGTAAATCTAAAAATTTTCAAGTCCTCTTTTCCTGCAGGCTACTATTATAAAACTAACTACACATTTTGATTTGTAAGGCCATACAAACAATGCATTAATATGAACCAGTGATACCTTAATTGTAACCCCTATATGAACCTTATTGCTTTGTAATAAGGATTATACAGAAGGCTATCATCCCATATTCAATAGATGCCGGGGACAATGCATACGACAGACGCATTGTAAATATTTGTCGTCTTGGCCGTTAGACCGAGATAATGGAAAATTGGCACCGAATAGAGCTCTTAGACTATGGATGATGATTGTTTGGGCTCTTAGGCTATCTGTTCATACAGTGGCAGGCACATAGCACTGCATTAATATTATAATATATTAAAAATTAACATTATTGCTTAAATTTTGTAATAGATACGTCTTATAAAGCTTTCAAAATTTTAAATGTTTTCAAGTGACTGAAAAAAAAACGGAGGAAGAGGAGAATTCCACTGTATTTTTTTGCTTTCCTACGTAAAAACTTTCGAGTAGATGAACCGATTTGATGATATTTTTTTCATTTGAAAGCTTGCCTTCCTCGTGGTACCATTTAACATTCGTATATATCTGTTTTAAAGTAATTCCGATGTCAGCTTATTAATTAATAAAAGAGTTTTAATATGTAAATGTTGTATCTATATATGCTTCAAATTTCCCTATTGTCTCGTATGAATTTGATAATCTCAATTAACTGTACGTAATCTTAACCAAAAATTGCGTTCTACATTTTCACAAATATAACAGGCCCCTTGCAATTACATGCGAAGTATGTATTTGAGGGTGCTTTTTAATTTTATAATACATATTGAAGATACAGGCCGCGATGTTAGGAGTAAAATTGTCAATGATTTAGTGAACATTTTCAATGTTATGAAATATTCTGAAATTAAATTAAAGGCAAGATTGATTTTGTTATATGATTTATTTTTTAACTGTTTACTACTTGTATAATTTACAACGTTGCTAATAGTTTCATTTAGCATGTTATGTTAAATTTGTAGCGTAGCATCTTACGTAGTAAAATAAATAAGGTAATTACATTCAACCAATAAAATTAGTACATATAAACAGCGTGTATTCAATTAAATTACGCCATTTTGTCGCACTTCTGTTTGCCCTAAATTATATATATTCCTACATTTAATTTCCTTTTTTAACTAAATGTAGAGTTTTCACGTGTTTGTCTATCAGGAATTGTAATATTCTTTAAGGTGTGGTTTAAAATTAGACATAAACTTCTGAAGTTGCTTAAAAAAGGGAAAGGTGATTCGAGTGTTAACAAATTGTGCAATGTCTACGGTGTTCTCGTAGCTCGCTTGCTCTTTATTGCTACTATGTGTAAACGTTACTGTTTAAGCTGAGGATACATGATATATTTGTATATATTTATTGTATTTATATTTTAGATGTATTGCCAAACGTTTCTGGTGGTCCGGGTTAAGTTTTTTGTAAAGTGAATATATATAAACTAAAGATTTTTTTATTTCGAACATTCTTTTTCTTTTTAATTTTAAATTAATGATGCTCTCGTAAAATTAAATGCAAATAATCGATACACAGTGAATAATAATAAAAATTACATTAGGTAAATATATCGAAAAATAATTTAGATATTTTGTATAAATATTTTTTTACGACATATAAGAATGATAAAGTTATAATTTCATATACGTATAAGAAGTTGTATGTATTATTTATATGTAACATTGCACCTCGTACTAAGTGCAAATGTAATAAAGCTGTTGAATTGAAAATTTAGCGGTGAACATAAATTGTACAAGCTTATAAACGCATCCTTCATTAAACCGACGCTGGATAGAGAACCGCGAAATGGTTTTGTTCTATTTTCAAAAATGGAATATTTAAAATTTTGAATTTAGAACAGGTGTAAACTGAGCTTAAGAGTAGCACAGAGTACAAATGACTTGTGAAAACATTTCTGTCTCAAATGATGATTTACGTTATGTCTACTGGCACTGTAGTGGCGCGTTTGTTCCAGGTATCAGACAAGAGCAGGATATATTCGTTCGGCTAATAGACTCCGTTACGAAACAGGTAAGAGTTTTGTTTCATAATTTTAAATCATTAGATTTTCTATAATTTTGGCTCGAATTTGTTGAGCTTTAATTTACTATCGTTTATGAATTTGCATTGTTTGGGAGATATTATTATACTTCTTTTGTACATAATATAATTAACAATACGCCAAAAAATAGCAACATGTAAACATTTTTCTTAGAATCTGGTATCAAATAACATAAGATAGAGTGGAAAAAAATAAGAATCTCGAATAATTATCTCATCTAGAGATCTAAAATTTACAGTGTACTTTGTTACATATTTAATATTATACACAATCGGTCTAATTGAGGTTAGATCTTCTTACTCTATAATTGCATGATACATTTCAAAACACAAAAATATGTGACACTATAATTAAAGTACCCTACACAAAAAATATTCAAAGTGACCTCAATCTAAGGGTCCGTACACACGTGCGACTCGCGCGACTGCCACGCGCCAGATCCCATCGCTGGCCGATTAGGGCCTATCCACACGCCCATCCGCCCTCTGGTCAACTTAAATTGCCTGTGTTACCATTATGCATTTGCAATTTGACAAGGTTTCACTAGAATAATCGTAGTTAGTTAGAATAATGTATTATTTAAATAATGTAAAATTGGGATCTGACTAATTGAAAATATTTCTTAATCCTATTGCTTTTCAGTTATAAACACTATTCCAAGACAATTGTAACATTCAAAATTTATAAAAAGTTACAGGCGCTTATTTGGTTTAATAAATTTTGATCAGAGAAGACTTAAAAAAAATCATAATTAGTATTAACATGTTTCAAGATCCACCGTTCCTGAAATATACTATTTCTCTTTTTTTTTCTTCTGTGAATGAATATAAATTAAAATTTCAATAACAAGCGAATAACTATAAAAAACTATAAGCAACAAGGCCAAAGATTGCAGCGAACAGCAGCAAACGGGATACAATTCCGTAATTCTTAGTTAACAACGTTCGGCCTAAGTTAATTATGTTCATGGCATAAATCTTTCGTAATTGGCCTCTTGTTACACAACACTAAGAGGCTGGGACGTGTTGAAATTATATATGTGAAGTACACGGCGAAGTTTCATGATGGCTTCCTAAGCTAAAATTGTTATTTATGTAATAAACGCGAACGTGATAATTGCGAAACCCGTAAGACCCTTTCGAGCGTTTGCATCACTGATTGTATCTTGTATATGTGAGTAAATATGAGCTAAACAAAGGAAATGGGGAAATAAAACTATTAGGCAAGGAATGCGCTACGAATATTATTATGTAAGAGTATTTCGAAAGATGACGATATTGACTAAGTTATTGTTGGGCACTTATACATATTTGTATGTTTTTCGTGTTCCGATTTGCGTGTTTTAATAAAGATCAGCTGAAATCAAGTACTCTTCTCTCAGTATTTTAATATGTTTTAATGCATATAAAATAAGTAGATAGGTTGTAATCAATTGTAACTACTACTAATCAATACTCTTGCCATATAGCAAAAAGTTGTCTTACAGTAATATTTATTAAATATTTTGCTATAAAACAATCTTTTACGTTATATAATTGACGTCAGGAGAGTGACACGCAAAACAGTCGTTCAACGAAAAATGTCCTCAAAGATGGCGTCCGGATAATAGCGAATTGCGGTTGATTTAATTGTATTAAAACGTTAGGCTGAGGGTACACTAGCAATCAGCTAATGTGGTAACCGTGCATGCGAACCCGGCACGCAACTATAGTACCGAAAAAATAGACGTCTAGACATTAGATGTAAGGGTTAGTACTCTGTGGAGGCATTAATTACTTGTATAGATGTAGATCTCTATCATTTATAGGCTTGTCCGACAGTTATATTTCATTTTCCATACTAAAATATTTAATGGGCGTCCCATTTTTCATGTGTTCAATTTCACAAATAAGGTTATATACCTATACATTTCGTGTTTATCGTTTAAAAGTGGTAGAAACTGAAAACGATTGTTAACCATTGAATAATGAAACTTTTACATAGATTTGTAAACGACACAATTTTATACATTCGACATAGACTCACAATTGTATCAACTATAAAGAAATCCCGCCAAAATTCACCATAAATTTTCTCTTTAATAGCATGAACATACAGCGGATTATTTATATTCTCACACTAAATCACTATCATATCAATATCTAACACAACCCTCTGTTTGAATATAGTCTTAAGAACGCGAAATGAGATTCGTCCAAATCCCATAGAGTTACGAAGTCCTGAATAGAGGTCGCGCGCAAAGCACGTGGCCGCGTGATTGTGTTTATTTTACTATGTTCAAACAACATATTAATTTGGATCTTTTTGTTGGGGAAATGACTTTCGGAAGCCATTGTGATAAAAGTCGATTATTGCATCGTAAACCTTGTAATATTTTTTCCCATACAAGTTCAAATATAGATTTCATTTACTGTAGTTCATGTATGTAGAAACTTTCGTTTTTGAAAAGTGAATAAAGACTTCAATTAATATAGATAAAGAGGATGATTTCATTTGATTCAAAGATTGAACTGTAGGTTTATTATTAATGGAATTCGCTTTGGTCTACGAACGGTATTACAGTTCTTAATGTCAAAAAGTAATTTCTATTTAATCGGCTGTTATATTTTAGGAAGCTGTCTCTGTCCACCACTTGCATAAAAATTACAGCAATGGCTTATAAAGTGGCCTTTAAAACAAGTATAATTCTCCCATAGACTGGTCAATATATCTTAAAAACTAATGTACGATATAAAAACTCGACCAGCAGCAACAAATACCGAGTCTGGGAATGTTGTCGCTCATGTAAATCACAGCTCGCGTTGTTTGCAGCGCACTACGTCTTGTCGTTTTCTTTCTAAAGGCATTTTTATTTCCTCTTGTTTACTTCATACATTTTACTAGTCTCGGCGATAACACTTTTGTTGTGAAATAAAAGTTAATATAAAATAATGTTGTGTACAGTATCTGCTATTTGTATACTTGTATCGGGGGATGGGATGGGGATATGTTTAATGAGAATCCTTGAACCGAGATTAGAATAGCAAAGAGAAAACTATTCGCCTATAAATATTAACATTTTTATATTATGAAACAGAGAGAATAACAATAAACCATTCTCCAGGAATGTACTAACACTAGTTAAGTTAAAGTCAACATTAATTACCGCACTAGCACTAAGTAGAAATATGTTTTTTTAAGTCCCCACAAATTCCCCAGAGATTGAATCCCATGCGGCGCTGATGGCCAATAGCTCCCGCCCCAACCTCCGTGGGGAACATTTCAGTTCAGGGAACAAACTAGAAAAATGTCCACTATTATATTGTACCTAGTTACTTGATAATAATGGCTCCCTTATGTTACTTTTGCCTGAGACTTCAGTGTATCTTTAGGGACGTGGTTGGGATAATTATTATTTGCATAGAAAATGTATGTCTATGTACAGGATTTATAGATTATAAAAATCTAATAAAGACAGATTAAATATTGATTATAAAAATGCTTTAAAAATTAAACATGCGTTTGCATTTAATGTCAAGAAATTAATATGGTTATAACTCTTGTACTCAATTGAAAAGTCAAATTCATTAGATGAGGACAATCATTTGCAAAACGCAGTTGGCTTATAGCAAATGTAGTTTTGTGTCGGCTTACACCTGATGCCCAATTTTTATGCAATCACTACCGAACCCTCTAGCTATTTAGCTTCCCTTAAATACTTTCATATTACCCTTGAATACCTTACAGAACGTCCTATCTCCACAAATCCGACTAAATCCTACGCACAAAAGATGATAATGCCTCACTCTTTCATATTCAATTAAATATTTTGTTAGGGAAAATCTGTATTTCAAGCTTAAGAGCTTAAGGAGCTAATTTTATGTTTTGATTGTATATTTGATATAGCTTACATTATTGGGAAAGATTATTGTTTTGATGCTTTTTAATGAGAATGAGATTATTTAATTTCTGTAACCTTTACATTGTATCACACTTATCAATTTCAATTTATTCAACAGAATAGTAAAAAATAAAGACTCAAAGCATAATCACAATACAAATGTAGAAATTTTGTTCATAATATTATTATCTTTTTATTTGCCTGCACAAAGATTGTACTCTCTGTTTAATAAGAAAAATTCAGTACCTATAGGAACCGGTAAAAATCGATGTTTTGAACATTTGGCAAAGCATCCAATGTATGATCAGGATTAGCTCCCTAAGCCTAAGGGCCACCATAATTAGATATTAATAGATAACCGTACAGGCACGTGTTAGGGCGGCTAGTTATTGGGAGGGAGTTTTAAATAGTGTAAAGAAAATATTTTAATGTGTTCTGTGATGATCAAATCTGTGGCGTATATTATACTGCTTTTAAATTACTTCGTTAGATAACATGACTTTATTAGGTCTTGTATGGAATAAACATACAGGTTAGATAGATATACTTTAATACCCGAAACAAATTCTTGATTAAAATAAAAATAAAACATCAGACAGTAATGTTACATTAAGAAAATTTATACATGTATAGGAATTCACAATCACTTCAATAAGATAATCCACAATTTTGTATTGCATATTTTTTTATTATAAATTAATATTATTTTGAAAATTCGTAACAAAACGTTCTATCAATTCGGTTCACGATATGCAAATGACCTTTGACTTAGATAATGAAATGTGATTATGTATTAAAGGGTGCATAAATTAGCAAAAAGTAATAACTTGATGAAGACGAAAAATTATCTTATCTATGAGCCGATTTTTAATTAATTTAATATGCGTAATCTTGTCTCGCAGTCTAAATTATGATGCGTCATAATTTTGTCTAGTTTTTATAGTTTGATAAAATTGCATTTTTTGTTCTAGCCCATTGTTTACGAAGGCCAGGACAAGAATCCAGAAATGTGCAGGGTTTTGTTAACACACGAAGTTATGTGCAGGTATGTATCTACATTTTTATTTAAACTCAGATACAACAATATTATATGATTCAATCATTTATCATATGAAATTTGAATAGTTGTGCTTGACAGTTAAAAAAAATGATTCTTAAAGTGAAGTGAAATTTCTTGAAAGACTGAAACGTATTGTTTCGATATTGCTATTTTGTTAATAACGTGTTAAATTTTAATTTTTCAAATATTAAACAGAAACATGAATACCCAATGAATGAGATTGTTCAATTGACATTTACACAATCCGATAGAATTGAGATAACGCAAACAAGAACTAAACATTTCATAAACACGTGAGCAACACGAATATCCTTATTAATTTAACAGCTTGTTTGGGGTGGTTTTTCCGCTCGTAACAGTAACGCGTCTCGCCGCTGTATCTATGTAGTGAGCGTAAAGATACTAAACGTCTATGTGTGAGCAATTAAAATTTTATTCCACCTTAGACGCAATATTGTTATCTCGTGTGGCGCGATGTGTGCGTCCCTGTCGCACGTCTTCAGGGGAGGAGTCTCAGGGGAGTCTGTCCTTTCAATGTCTTTGCCCTTTGCGTCAAGGAGCCACGGTAGGGCGCTATGAACACGTTCGCTTTGTATGGATAAGTCTTCCTGTTTCATTGGGCGTATTAATTTTTTTAACTGCTTTTAAATTCGAGATAATTATGTTAGTGATAAAGAAATTTACAAGAGGCAATATTATTAAAATTAAATATTTCTTCTTATATTTATGTTCAGTTTATTTCTCACTCCAAAGCATTTTTTTAATGAACGTTATGTTCAATCTCATTTCATCAATCATAATATGTCAAATCTTTTACCAAACACTATTTATTAAAAAAAACTTTGATAATAATAATTTTACTATGTAAATATCCCTACGAGTATTGAAAAGAATTGTGTTTTTAATTAGAATCAAACTCACTGATATTATGGAATCATTGATATCTTCTTTGTTATCATTAAATTATTGTTCTATTGCAGTCGATGTTGTGACAAAAAAAGCTGCGGCAATAGAAACGAAACTCCTTCAGATCCTGTCATCATAGATCGGTAAGTGTTAACACAATATCTGTTCAGGAAACGGAAAGTATTGAAGTATTTTAAATATGTTTATCCATACTATTTAAACATAAAAGTTGAAAACTAAAATTGTTCGCAGTATTTATGTAAATATTACATTACTTCGCCCCGGTCTTAATTACGAATGTGAAGGATAATCCAGATAACTTGTAAACATCCTCGCTAACACTCTCAGGAAGCCTTATCTGATAAATTGTTTCTAAACATAAGCATCCACGTGAGATCTATTAAACATTCAAAATATTGGTTATTATTCGATAGATATTATACGCTACATCCTTCCACTTTAATTTATATCATCTTTTAAAAACCTTTAATAATTCAGATTCTCTATTTACGATGATTCATCAGTTCATATGACAGCGATCCAAAAGTTCGTAAAGCAAATGCATTTTCACGATTTCAAACTTTCGCTCTGGCTTTCTGTTAAAAGTTCGGAATGTTTCGTCAGAAATTTTTAATTTCGCCTGTCTCATTGTTATTCAATTGAGACGTAGTGCCTAATGCATTTGTGTCTTCTACTAAAGGATATTTTTCGATATTTAATAATTTTATTT
Source organism: Zerene cesonia (assembly GCF_012273895.1). Lineage (NCBI taxonomy): Eukaryota > Metazoa > Arthropoda > Insecta > Lepidoptera > Pieridae > Zerene > Zerene cesonia. Next base: position 5,589,272 of record NC_052119.1, read on the forward strand.
ATTTTTTATTCCTTTAACTATCGTATAAATATCTACATACATATGTCCAATACACAATTTGCTAACATTCCGCCCGCGACTTTGCTCTCGTAGTCATAGAAAAAGAGGAGAACAGATAGTCCAGGACTTTACCTGCATATCTCCTGTTCCTGAGGGATTTTCCGAATATAGATATATCCAATTAGATCCTAAATTAACTTTGAACTAAATTTTAACCAAATCATTTTAGTGGTATAGGCGAGAAGAACAGACACATAAACAGGGTTATTTTACAATTAACAATATTAAATAGGGATGCACATCTTATAAAGAAGGTGAATCCATTCTTTCATTACGATTATTACGAGTCATCTGCTACCCGCAAAATGCGAATACAAAAGTCGCTAGCACAAAATTGCCCAAGCTCGTCTCACGCTGAGTCATTCATTGATGTTAATTTAGAACGCAAGCTAATCAGGCTGTCAAATAGCATATATCAATAGAAATAGAAAACCATTAAAAGGTGAGGGGTAAAATCTAACGTGGTGCTTTTATTCGGAGTATTTTTTGGGAATTCATTGAAGATAGGCAGGCGTCTCCCGTTACGAGTGGCCGTTGTTTTAGGGTTGATGTAATCGAGCGTTTGATGTGACGTAGCGATATTAAAATGTTTGATGTTGTAGACCACACACTCCTCGAATAACTGAATAATGGTGTAACGTAAGTTCGTTTCGATAAGTTTGATTTAATTCGTAGAAGCCGGACGTATACGCCGAGCGTAATAAATATGTACGCATTATAGTGTGTTTTACTTAGTAAGTCTAAAACACCTAAATGCATAATATATGATCGTCTATAATGCGCTCTCGAAAATGAAATTTTAAATTGTTATGAGTAATGAAACATATTATATATACTCCATTAAACCTAAAATATCACGTTATTTGCCTAACAAATTTTCTCAATACAATAAGTAATATTAAGTTTTGACTAGTTTCTATTTACCTGTGTTTAACAGTCCATGGAATTAACAAACATTTTGTGAGAGCAAAATTCAGTGATGGCCTTTGTTCGAAAATTCTCCTTGACTTTTCCATCGAAGCGCGGAAATCGTCGTAGGTATATTTGGTAACTGCGAATGAGTTTCAACCACGAAATTTCACTAATATTGGGAATGTCGAAATTTGTATGGATACAAGAGATGTATGAAATGTTACTGCTCTATTTATATTTCTCAGTTGTATAAATGTGCCTTAGATTTAGTATGCATACAAATATCACGAGAATAGCATGGCTTTATTGCTGTGTTTTTTTTTTACAAATTCTTTCTTCTGCTTTCACTAAATCTTATAATTTTGACTAAACACTATCATAACCAACAATATCTGAAGATACACAATATAAACGTACAGAATAGAACAAAAAACATTAGATCACTTATAGAAGCCACCGAACATGATACTGTAATTCATCAAGTCACCCCGCCCAATACTCGCTTAGTAATTCGATAATTGAAATTGTGCAAGTGCGTGCAAAACACCGCGCCAAATTCATTAAACTCCTTTTGCAGTTTTATTTTTTCACCGTTTTCATCCATTGTCGCCCGAAATGATAGCTAACGTTGACGGTTTAATTATTTTATGTGAGCCATAATGGTTTATTTAGCAAATGGAAACGTCCCTGATGATTTATAGAAGTAGGTTACATTCGTTTTGATGTTCTTAATTGCTTATTTTCACCTAATTGTTACGTAATTACATAGCTGTTGTATTAGTAGTTTGTGTCAAGTTTTCGTTTCTTTTTGTATTTAAGGATCTACCAACAATATCCCTTATTAAATTAAAAGCTGATTTGTGGTCCATATTCATTCCTTCTAAATCCATCTCTTTTTTATGTTTTTGATATTTTGTGATAGCGAAACTTTATGCTGCTTTAACTATATGTTTTTGGTTATATTTAGATAATGTCTTGTTTCTGCACTCCGTACTCTAGTTAACTTAGATGGAAGGGGGAGACGATTAAACATTTATAATATACCAAATTGCATCGTTGCACGTAACTCGTGTATCGATACCGAATAACCGAGGTAACAGTGAAAGCAGGCAACAATCCAGAACCCTTGGAATCAGCAGCAATTTGTTAAGTGGATTTTTGCCCGAGACACGATCGCGCCTCGTCGCGCTTCTGTACACAATTTCATTATCTCGCCTACCCGCTGACTGTACTAACGTATACAGCTATAGTTTTTAATATCTTTTAATGATCTGATCTGAAAATAATTTTATTCTGAGGCTATTTAGAATAGTCGATATGTACGCGATAAAAATTTTCCGAAAGTTCATTAGTACCAATGTTTTAAACATTAATACATTTAGAACAACAACTTTATAACGTAGTAAATGTTAGTGTAATTGTCGATAGTAATGTAAATTTAAATTCTTTAATAAAGAATTCCTCACCGTATATGAGCTTTACTCTGGCTATCCGAATCACATTTTATTAATACACTAATGTCGTCAAATCAATTTAATCTAACGAGGCCAACATAAATGATACACTCGTAATCAATTCCGAACAAAACAACCCCACGCAATCACTTAAGAATTTTATGAACCGAAATGATTAAGATGTTTTGTCGTGCTTGAATTTAAAACGCTGCCCGAGGGTAACTTGTCTATTAAACTATTCGATGAGCATATTGTGACTGGAATAGCTATTAAAGGATTAATGTTGCTTTTGATAGTTTAAGGGCATGGTAATTGATTACATGGAAAGATACGTTTCGGAAAAATAAATTGTCATCGAACAATTGATGATTTGGACTTTACGCAGAAATGTGGGAAGTGCTTGTAATAAACATTTTATTTCATTCCATATTCCATTCTTAACTAAAATAATCTAAGACTTAATAAATGTAGATTTATTATTTTTTTTATAAAGCTAATGATAATATTTTAAATAATTGAAAGCACCTAATGTTGAAAAAATGCTGAATATTTGCAGCCATTGTATTAAAGGATTAGTAAAAAGCCATTGGATTAATAATATGCTGATTATACTGCTCTTGCATTAGCAAGAGCAATCTTTGTTCTTCATGTATTAGATTTTACATTGTATCTGAGTAAAATCTTGCGTAAGAAGAGAAAAAGTAAGTAACTTCACATATGGCTTACGTCTACATTACAATGGATTCTTTACACCCTATTTCGGGTGCGACAAAATCGATTCCCAATTTGATATGACCCTCCCGTCTCTCTATTTGAAAAGCATATTTTATATTCGATCATTTTGCATCATTAGGAAATAACATTTTGTTTTATGAGCTTTTAATAATTGTTTTTAATTGTTTTTCACATACATTCTATTTTAGTCTTTATTCCATTTAGTTATAGTCGGGTAAAATTTTTAGGTACCTAAAAGTTAATATCATGCGCAAAAATTGCTACTAACTAACTTGTTTCACAAGAATATTTTATTTTTAACGTAAATACCGTAAATAGCATCTTTAAGATCAAAGCACACATAAAGTGCGCATTATAAAACCACAATGCAAAATTCATTTGTGGTCCGAATCTCTAATTTTACATTAGGGAAATGTTACTCTATAAAAGCGGGTTTCTACAAACTGCACTTTTCCGGTAATTTTCGGTCTTTTGAACAGTGGTAGAAGCGAATCACGGCTATTATATTATCTCATTAGACACGCCGCGGCGCGGCGCCTCTTTTCTTTTCGCCAAATAAATTCGTTTTTGAGCGCCCGATTTCCTCTATTACATTGCTTGAGATTTTAACTCCTAAACAACTTTAGGGATTTTATTTTTCCTTAATCATTCATTTTTAACTATATGATAATATTACTGTTATCTCTACTGAAATTTATTTGTTAATATGCGCTGTTACTTTAAATTACAAATAGTTGGCAAACAAAAGTTTATTGGTGCGCGACCACCAAACGGTCGGATCCAAAGTTACGCTGTTGGAGTTTCTATAACTTCATAAGTCTTTATTAATAGCCTTGCAGTGTCTTCGCATGAGAATTTACCTCCCTGTGTGTACATTATAAAATAAAGTTTAATCTTATAAGTTTATATGAAGTTAATTTATTTTATAGAGTTTTATTAACGAGTAACGAAATAATAAAGTAAGTTATGATAAAATGATAAATATTAAAATTTAAATCTGTTTATTCTTAAAAAAGCGGCTACTTGATTTTTTTTTTTAATAAGACAAAAATCAAACAAAAAACTGCGAATCAACAAAGGAAATCGTCACACTTACAGCCTTATATATACAAAAAAGGAAACTGGTCCCAAAAGTGTACCCTGGGGGAGGCCGCGCTTCGCTACGGCCCGATACAAGCACGACGACCGGTGATTAGGCTTCTTATCCACAAGATAGCGACAAAACTGTGCAAGACTTAACAACTAGGAGCATTTTCTTATTCCCTCTAACCAAGCATTTTCTTACCGTCGACTTATCTAAAGCCCTTACTCAGCTTAAATTCGCTATGTAATGTTGGCCTTTTGTAACTTACAGATTTTATTACTTTCTATTGCCGAATATTTTTGTATAATATTTCAGTTTGTTATGAACTATCACTGATTCTATCTTACCACCAATAACGTAACCACTAACACTAGTCCAAAGTAATTCTTTTTATATTAACCGTTTATGTAGGACGACTCATTAGGTTCGTTATTATCATAAAATAAATCAAGGAAGCAAAGTAATGAGATGTCGCATTTGTGATTTATACCGACAGTCACTAGTACCCTCTGATTTTTCTACTCGATAAGTCCGGGTGACGATCGTAAATTGAAATATGATAGAGTCGCAGTAATAAGCTCGAGTAATCGCATCGACCCTTCAGCTTTACTAGACGCTCGCGTGACATTGCAGAATGTCATATTAATTTAGCTGTATTTTTCCCTTTATTCTTACTGCGCGGTATACATTTAATTAAAGCGGCTTAAAATAGCCAGATTTCCTTATATTTGAATGAACGTTCGCAAAATCGAGCTTTACTCTTAGCCATGTACAAGTCTTCTATCTCAATTTCGACCTCATTTTGGATTCCAATACGTGATTCGTCGGTTCGGAAATTATTCGGTGAAAATTCACCATCTCGTTAGAATGTGCGATCCGGTCGAGCAGGGCGAGCCAACCGCTTGATAAATTGTCTGGAATAATAATGATGAATTGCAACTAGTCGGATCCTGATGTTAGTTCTAATCTATGAGCGGTTTTACTGCGAACATTCTTTTTTAAAAAATTCTGTGTTTCGAACATGCTTCACCTTCTAAATTCCATCTTGAAATATTTTGAAACGTAAAATTTATATAGTTCATTAAAAATACTATTTATGAAATGTGTAGCTTTATTCCGATAAAATAATATAAAAGCTTTACGGATGTAATCAATGTTATTAAGTTCCAATTTTGATATTGCTTCAAATTAATGATAAATCTATTAGGAAAAGGACGTCTCGGTTTCCATTTAATTAGTGGTAAGGTTTTATCGGTCCTTCGCTTTGTCTCCATTCGAATATTGCTGGAGCTTAAAAATATGAGACGCTATTTTCGAACGAAGTTAATATTACAACAATAAAAATTAAAAATAAATGTTTCTATAAGGGCAAAGCACACCCATTTCAAAGTAGTGAAATTAAGTAACGTTAATTGTTGCTTTTATGATGGCATTGCGTGAGTTAGGGTCAGATAGCAAACAAATTGTTACTGTGAACTTTGTCTTGGAATAATGCCCGTTTGGATAAGGTATTTATATTAGCTTCTTCGTGAATTTTTTAGTTCATAACCAGACGTGTAATGTTGACTTTTTAGTGACATTATGTCACTAAAAAGTCAACATGAACAACGTAGATAAAAAGTTGTATTTTATTATTTTTTTATTATGAAATAATATTGCTTATACCGAATGTGTTAATTTTTTCTATATTAAGTAATAAAATAAATAAAGAATTTTTTTAGACGCTACTAGACACACGGACACGCAAAAATTGTTTATGGAAAATCAGTACAATAATCAATATCAAAGAGTTCCAGTTAATTATAAAGGGTCAAATTTATTAATTCTTTCTAATGTTTCGGAACTTCAAAACAGCAAATCAAAAGTTCGTTTAAGTCTAATTAAATACGAGTGACTTATTCAATTAGTTATCATGATTTGAATGTAATTGTGACCTTCCATTTGATTAATGGCCTCTTCAATCTTCAATTTTGTGATATAATTGCAGATTATTGCTAATGGAATATATCTGTTTTTAATATCCATTAACAAAATGTCATTTGTAGATATGATTTTGTATAGAATGCGTAGATTTATTCATTGCTAGTATAAATATTTTCATTTATGATATGTAACTTAATAAAATCGTGATTGTCTGGCTAAAAGATAATTTCAGAAAGTTTTCTTTATTAATAGTCTTTCCAATTTAGCACGACGATAGACAAGATGTCTTAAATTATTTATAAACAAAACAGCTTATAAGTTATAACACATCGGAAGTTTAAAGGCAAGTGTATCAGCGCTGTTAGCTCTTAGAGGCGTAAGCAAGACGTCAGCACGTTTAAGCGCCAATTAATTATTAAGGAACCCTGAGCTCCTTGCTTTGGCTCTTTGACGGCGACTGCACAACAATGTGGGTAGCTCCCTTGATTGCCTGCTTTGTAAATTGCATTATCGTGGTTTGCTCGTGTTTTGTTTACTTCTAAGTGATAGTATAATTCTGATCGAAACGTATGTGTATTATGGAATGTTCCTATGGTCAAATAAAATGAATGTATGCGTGACATTATTGAACACTTTTCTTCAGTTCAGATGTTTTTACTGATTTAAAGCTGTGTGCCTCGACCCGGATATAAAAGGAATAACTAAGTCTTAAATGTTTCTGCTAAATTAATTATATAAATCCATTTAAAAATATCTAATCATTTTTTCGTATTAATCGATTAATATTAATTTACAGTTATTTTTATTTTTGTAGGTAATAAGTACGATGAGCGAACAAATATTCTTAAATATACTAATAATATAAATTGACAAAATTCCTCGAAAAACAAACGCAAGCTGAGTTTGTGTTGTATTGAATAGATTGGCCTTTTGAAAGGTAGCAGTATATTGTGCGTCTCCAAGAATGGAAAGTGCTTTTAAACTGTATTTCGGCAAACATATCGCAGGGGTCGCCTTTGATAGAGGCGCCTTTTTCAATTGTCACTTGTAAATCCAATTTTCGCTATATGTCACTATCGGTAGGGAGAAAATAATAATAGACATGTTCCTGGAACGAATATTTTTCACTTTATGTGTATTTTAGACATTAAAATTGTGCTCAAAATTAAAGTATGAATTGTCCATTTTCTAAAATCTTCAATAGGAATTTTTAAAGATTTAGTTAGTAGTGTATACAATTAGTTGTGTCGGTCTTTAATTACTAAATTCTATTTCTTTTCGTTTATATTTACTTATGTCTAATAATAATAATAATTCATTTGTAGGTATCAGTGAGAAGAAAGTGAATTTTAAATCCCCGAAAGAAATTCAGTTATACTTTTACTAGGGGTCGGTTAAATTGCATTGAGCTACCCATTAACGCCTTGTCAGATTGGATTTCGATTTATGCGTTTGATAAATGAGATATAATGCATTTGTGCCGATAACAAAACAAGATCATGTGTTGTTATCTCTATATATTTAAAGGGGAAGGATAGACGCGAGAATTAAAAGAAGTTGAAGTAAAAGTTTATCGTGTAATTTATTTTTCCTGTACCTGGGCTTTTTTACTCTTCATATATTATGATAAATTATTTTATCGTTATATGGCGTGAACAGTCATTTTTAGTCTTGTAAGTTGTACAGCGATGCAAGTTTTTGACTTAAATAGTGTATCTACTACTAGTTCGTCCGTGTAATCAAAGATTTTAAAGGGATCAAAATCTTATTTCCTTCGTCGAGTCACAAACTGTTTTCATACCAAATCTATACTAATATTCTAAAGCTGAAGAGTTTGTTTGTTTGTTTCAACGATCTAAGCCTGAGCTTAGACCAGTAGTTCCCGAGAACTACTGGTCTAATTTAGAAAATTCTTTTTGTGTTTGATCGCCCATTTATTAAGGAAGGCTATATATGTACCACGGGCAAAGCCCGGGCGGACCGCTAGTTTTATCTAAATTGGTATTTTGACAAATAGTCTAGACCTTAGGAAAGGCTTAAAGCTACTCCTTATCATATCGCGCGATATAACCGAAATCCAAGCGGGCTAAGCCGCGGTTGGAAAGTTAGTCCTATGTATTATAATAATATATACATTTCTACAAATTACACTTTTTTTTTAATGTGGGTTATATAGCACGTACTACGTACAAAATCGAAGTAAAAACTCAATAGTAAAATACAAGCGCTCTAGTTTGTATAAAGGACCATTTGTTCTCAGCTCCCTACTATTTTTCCTGTTGTCACGGAAAGTTAATGAAAGAATTAGCTTTCATTACATCTGATACGATTCGTTAAAGGGATTCTCGAATGGATCCACGATCTTCGTGACCTTTACAAGGCGGGACGTGGGATAAGGCGATTATCTGTGATTAGTTTTTTATGCGTACATAAAATTCCTTTAGTTTATTGGTCCGTGTTAGGTAAAATTCTAGACTTACATGGAAACCTTGCACTACAAAGAATATAAAGAAGTCTCTTTTTAGTCTTTCTTAGTCATTTCGAATTATATATATCTAAATTAAAATTTGAGAAATGTGGGTAACATATGTCTATAATCGGAATATAATATACATATAAGTATAATATAACGTTAGCACGCAAGGGGAAGCCGCCGACTTCCAATTTTAATGCATTAATTAAACCCTCCTGGCTGATCCCCGAAAATCGTCTAGAATCTCGCTCTGTTTAAATTAGTGCAGAATTCATTGTCTTTTTTAATTCGTCTTCCAACTTCAAATAAGACTTTTTTTTATTACGCCGCGCCACATAAAAGGGTAGACCAGGTTCCATCCCGTCCCGTCGTTCATTTCCAAACGCTAATTCCTCGCTCCGAGATACTGATTGGACGATATATTTAACAATGCTACAGTCACGCTCTGCGAAAAAATACATTCCGTGAACTTACTTTTTTCCCGCGCCACGATTTCTTATTTCCATTCCTTGGGAAATCAAAGGTTGTAAGATACGTGATGGGAAACACGCGTTAATAACGCTAATTTCAATTAGGGGAAGGTCGTGTTTGGCTTACACATTGGTATCGTTTTGTTGTATGTTTTTCAAAGTATGCAAGAATATTACGGGTGCCCATGGAGGGTCTTAACGGGAGGTCGTTTGCTGTGCTGCCAGCCTTCTAAGATTAATGACGTTGCTCCAAGACACTTCGTAGAGACAGACGTGACAAAAAGCGTTAAAATTAAATGAAACCAGTAAATAAAATTGATGGAATAATTGTTATCTTTTGTATTATGCGATAGAAATTAGAATAAATTATTTATTTTTTACTTACGATGTATTCTTAGTTCAGAAACTCTGTATCAAAACTATTAAAATGAGAATTACACATTTAACATGGTACGGTTTAGTCAAAACGGGACAGCATTATACAGAAGCCAAATGTGCGTATAGGACGGCGATATTGATATTGTAATACCTTTTTTCGATGTAACATTTGCTTTCTTTGCAGCGTTTTTATCGCGGTCGTTATATTTTGATAGAGCAGTTTTGTAGGATCGCCGATATAACGTTTATCTTTTGGTTTAGGTTGTACCTTTAGAGGGTTTAGCAGATATAGAGCCCTTGTTTGTTTATTTTCCATTTTACTTCTTAAAAACTTCCAGGCGTACTTTGTATGTAAAAATGAATTACAAATATTAGGAAGGCGTCAATTCTGAATTAAAATATTACTCGTTTACTACTATTACAGTAATCTTTTAATATATAAACCAACGTTATCTAAATCAATTTGATCAGAATCAGTTAAATATTTTTAAATATATTAAAATCATAAAAGTGAAGTCCCGTGTCCCCTAGTGGGGTATGGGGCAGATGATGTACATCTGTTTCACTGATCGATTTTCTTTACGGACAAGTAGGCGATCAACCTTCTGTGTCCTGCCAGACGGAGACATTTTTCTTTTGTACGTCCCCACCGGGAATTGAACCCAGGATCCCTCGGTTCTACGCTCACGCGTTAACCACTGTACCAAGGAGGCGGTCATATTAAAAGCATACTGACGTTATAATACATGCATATCATAGCATATAATAAAAAGAATAGGATATTATTAATGTATCATCATCATGAATAATATTGTTATCAATACCGGAGACGATTATACTTATCCAAATAGCAAAACAAAAATTCGCCCTTTTTAATTATATAAACGATGTACGATGCTTTATGACACCCAACTCTAGAACAATGCACTTAATTCGATAGCATAAAACAGATTTATTATAACCTTCAGTACCTACACAGACATGATCCATAGAGCTATGAAAACATATACGCGAATTTCCCAATAATAAATTATGGACCTTGTCCGCTTACCTCGGGTTAACCGGCTTTTATAAACTACCCGGGTAATTTATAACTATTACCCGGAAAACGATCAAGTGATATTACTTTATAGCATATTCAACGAGTAAATATGAGAGGGTGGCGTGCTTATGCTGATGTACAGTTATATAAAATGTCTGAAATACGATGCACAAAGTTTTATGCAAATATGAATGTGTTTAATCGATAATGTGTTGGACTTAGTTTGTTATAATATTAGCTGTGCACGTGTTTATTTTAACATTCTGGCTTAAAAGTAAATACTGGATAATGTCCGATAATTTGATTGTATGATGGTATTTTGCAGACATTCTAGACTATGGACAATATTGTCCCCTATCGCATATGTGATTGGTGAAGAACAAAAAAGAATGTTTATTTGTATTCGACTTCGAATATTTAATAGATATGACAACTCTAATTCATTTTTCCAGATAGAAAACTCTATTAATTGTACTGCGATCGATGTAGTTACAAATTTCTCTTCGTAAACTTATACTTTATACAGAAACTTATGAATTAAACTTATAAATTACTTAATATTTTTATTAAGAGATATTATAAAGAAGTTATATATGTTTTAAGCGTATATAACTTCTTATAAAACATTACTTTCATGTTCGTTTCTTTTATAGTGCCGAAACGAAATACAAACAAAGCAGCAACAGAAAACGTTATCTCAACGCGAAAATTAATACGCGGACCTAAAACCGTTAATACTTAAACGCTTATCTCATTGTCGACAAAAACAAACTATCTTACATTGCTACTACGTACTTAATGTAATCGCGCTCGATATCCTTTGTTCACTTTCAGACTCATTAAAAAGGCGATGCAATTTAATGAGTTGATAGTGTGCGTTAACCCTCGCTACGTTTGCAAATACTGAGACCGCGTACAGACGAAATAGAGTCGTATTACTGCTTGATAAAAAGTTATATTAGTTTGGGGTTGTTCGCTGCCGTATTGGTATGTAGGGGTCGAAGATTAGTGGCACACGCCTACCAGTAGAGCGCTGAGCGGGTGATGGGGCCCCAGAGTGTAGTTACAATTAGAGCGGTGCCCACAATGAAGTGACGGGTAATGTAGCCCGTGTCTTTATATGTTGATTGTAGCCGAAAGAGCTCGATTTGTGGATAGTGTTTTCCGTGTGTGGGATTTGAATTTTCAATCGTTGGCTGTTTGTAGCACTTCTATAGAGCTTCTATAGTTTTTATGCGCAATTGCCATAGAGACGCAAATCACACGAATGTGATACTCCCAATTAGACTTTAAAATATGTCTTTTTATTTTTGGAAATTACCACAACTAATAACTTTATTGTGATTTCGTTTAAGAACACTATTATTATAGGAAATATTAAAAATGGGTCAAGTACGATTTGGATTTGCGATACTAATAATTTTGTACAAATAAGCAAAAAAGCAATGTATAATTATTGTTCTTTGAAAGTTTAAACGTTTTATCAATAAAATGTAACCAGTACTTTTTTTTTTTTAATTTGGTAATTTATTCTCAAAGCACTAATCGAGATATATTTAATATTTTATTGTTAAACAGAAAAAATGAAAGCATTGCGTTAACTGCTGAGAGGGCACGAAAGAGGTTTTATCACGTTGCCATGGCAACGGATGCTGCGTCGCCTACGATACCCTCGTTCCGCTTTACATTGGAAAAACTACTTCATTGCTATATAGGAATATATTATGTATTCACGTTAGAGAATTGTATAAATGTGAGTTTAGTTCAAAGGAGATTTATAGAAAAATTACTATCGTAGTTTGTTTATGTAATATAATTATTAGTAAGTGTAGAAAAATATTTATTGTAAATTATTCCATAATATCTTTAACTATTATGTATTTACTTTAAACCACAAAACCTGTGATCATATAACAATTTATTGGTCTAAGGTCAAGGATATAAAATCTATATGCAAATTGATAAGACGTCCATAATCAATCTTATGAATATTATACGTGGCTTGAGGATAAACAATCTTATTGAAATTAGAATACTCCCAAAGCAGCATTCATACACATTTATATTTTGTCACCTTTAAACTATTTCGAATTGACTCGATTAAAATGTAGTGACAGAGCATTATACAAATATTGGCTTATAGTTCCGTAGTATGTGATGGGTTTTCATAGAATATTATTCACCGCTGATTGTTTACATCTATTTACTTCGTTAGGGGCCAGTTAACCCTTGAATTTGGTACATACTAAAATATTTACGCGCGCTATAGGCACACGCGGAAAAACAAAGTCAAAAACTGGGCCCGTTATGGGCCTGTCGCATGTTACCACAGATTATCTAAGTTTATAGATACTCGTCTTTAAATTTCGCATTATAATTCTTTATATATAATAAGGATAGCTATGGAGGTATAGTAAGTAAGGTTGACTACTGAAGCAATTTATACATATCAAAAATATTTCTGTTCTGACCTTCCTATCAATGAAAATAAACTACCTACTCAAGTTACTATTATTTCAATGATCTACTCTAATTGGAATTTAAATTAAACGTTTTAAGTAATTCTTCTGTAACAATATGCTGAATAATTTTAATAGTACTGCAGACAAAATCTTGTAATATATAGGTCTACTTCTACTAATAGTGTATAATATTAGGTACGTACCTTTAGAGCCTACTCGTCCAATCTTCCGCGTACTTAATCTTTGGTGTCCGCATGGCGTGTCGGTATTGAGTGGTGGCAGGGGCGTAGGGAGTCGATTCCTGCCCAGGGGACCGCCTCCCGAGGGAGTTCGGAGGGGGACGAAAGGTTAAAAGGGAAAAGTTGGTAGCGACCGCTTGTTGTCAGAGCGCGATCTTCCTGAACGTTCGATTGTTGAATGAAAATGCGGTTCGCGATTTTATATCGGGGACTGTGTGCTATTCTGCAAGACATAGGAAGCACTATTTGAGGGCACGTTTTTAATTTACACATTTAACTTAGCCTTTTAACTTAGTGAACAGACAGACAAAAATCAGTAAATAGTAATACTAAAAAGGGCTATATTTCTCTGTCACGGGGTTTTCTACTTGAAATTATTTTTTTTTATGAAATATCCAACAATAACCTGTGTATGTATAACTCATATCGTAACTAGTAGGTATAACACATTCATAATACATTGACTAGGTACACTTAAGTTCCACGCTAATGAATAATATGAATAGCGTAAGCCTATTGCGTTACGCTTTCATGATTTAGTAAACAAAAATATGAGTGTGAACCATTTTGAAGAACTTTTGCTATATCAAAATAGTCTTGTTACATTATAAAAAATATTTTTTCTTACCACGAGAAGTAAATTTAAAATAATTCATAACAAAATTGAACTTTAGCATTGAAATACATCTTCATGTTGTACGTATAAATTATACGCAGATAGTTCCAGTTGTATAACTAACTCATAGTTATTTTTAAAGAGAACATCTTATGCAAATAAACAAAGTATCTCGGGAGGGCTGTGGGGTGGGAGGCGCTCAAGTGGTCCCCGCGCCCCCTCACCGCGACTTAATGCCGTAGTAGGTTTTTTCGTAGCGCGCAGTTCAAGAAGTCAACTGTAAAAAACTATAACTTATATCTCTAAATATGATATATTATGTATTGAATACTAAAAACATATCATTATTGGGTTGTAAAAATATAACCCTGTCATAATGAATAAAAAACTAGAACTGTTTTGCAAAGCCAAATATATTATGTGAATTTTCATCCCATATTATTTAGTTTGCGTGGTAGGTGCCTAGAAATATTACTTACAATATTTCCCCACTGCAAAGCAACGTTATTATTCTATACAAAATGACGATTAATAGTATGTAGTAATCGAAATGAAATCAATACTCATATTAAAAAAAGTTACAATATTCAAGAGTGACTTAGGTTTTTTTTATCATGGAGTAACCAGGGCGAAGCATGGCGGCAAGTATTAAATATAGGTATCTGTAAGAGAAAGTTCATTGTCATTATAAATACTGCATATGATCACGAAGTTACGTTTTAAGCATTCATAACAACTGATTGTTATAACATAATATAATCAGTTTCACTAATAGTTAAAACGACTAAACTGTATTATGCAGAGGTAGAAAATTATAGGAATGCCAAGAGTACTTAACACTACAAAGTATTCGCATCATACCTACAGATAAGCTTTAACGCAAGGGCCTATATTATATATGGATGGGAAGGGATGAAAATCGGGGGTTAGTTTTTTTACGATGAAAGTACCCACATTGCTTTCTGTTCGTGATGCTTCATGCTATGGGCAAATATTTTCTATGTTATACTTTTCTTCGTTGGGTTTTATTTATAATGTAATAGTTGTATACCCAAAATTCTGAAGCGCTTTTAAATTATTTTCAAAAACTATATTGAAAGCTTTGGAAACACTGTCACCGATGAAAAACATATGTTATTATAATATTTTTGTAGATAAACGATTTCTGAACATGTAGAACTCATCATAAAATGTAATATTACTCGCTTAACATATTTTTTTTTTTTTTTGCTGTCTGTCTGACGTTATTGCTGTAATCTGAAATACAACTTTATTTCTAGGAACAACATCCTACTAATATTATAAATGCGAAAGTTTGTAAGGATGTGTGTGTGTTTTGTTGCTCTTTCAAGCAAAAACTACTGAACCGATTGCAATGAAATTTGGTATGTAGACAGCTGGACAACAGAATAACATAAAGGCTACATTATATCCCGATATTCCTACGGGATACGGACTTACGCGGGTGAAACCGCGGGGCGCAGATAATTGTTCATATTGGGATCGTTTATTAATAATTGACGATCTTGTTTAAAGAAACAAACCTCATTTTCATATAAGCTAAGTAAGAAACCTGTATGACAACAAACATCAATTAAACCATTTGTATCGTGTTATGTTATGGCGCATTAAAATAAACGAAATGCATCACAATAAAGTTTCTTTTACAATCTAATTCAGTAGCAGATGTAAGGCGGTGTTCAGGTAGTCGTAAATTACGGGCAGCTTCATATAAATTAGCGCCTGTCGAGACTTCTCTAGCCGTATTGTGAAATGCACGTGTTTCAACAACTTTACACGATAACCTTTAATTCTATATCTTGGGTATATTTTTTGTTTTTTTTTAAATTAATATGAATACACGTCTCTCTCTTTACTTGCGGGTCTCTGAGTTCAATTTTAATTAAACCATAAAATAAATTAGATTCTCCCACTTCAGATGTATATTTCATGCTGTACGTAAAAATAGTTTGCCTATCGATACTATTAATAATCGAAAGCTATTTAATAAAATACCCCCAGCTCACAAACACACCACATTATCTGCTACGTTATGAATCTGTCTTCAGTCTTTCAAAATAAAATCTTCATTCATGCCTTGGATGCCGGTGTCGGTTGACAGCCGTAAACGCCTAACTCGCAATATTGTGACATAAGGTGTTTAACATAAATAATGCGGGAACAGATGTGCGACGCCGCGGGCTCTACAAATACGTTCGCGGTACACGGTTCATAACGCCAGATTTTTGGATTCTATAGAGCTGTTAATACCGCCTAGTTTTTCTTACATAGCTTCATTTTAATGCAGTTTAGGAATACGGTAATATTTATAAACCGTTTATTAATATTTTATGTTAATAGAATACAACATTTTTATTTTTAGTATGTTTTAACAGCTCTATATATGGATGTCGTCTGTTGGCACAACAATATTCGGCGCGGCGGCATTGCTGCTGCCGGAGGCTATGTAAAATATTTCTGCTAAAGCATTCATCGTGATCGCTCGCCTGATCGTACGCCGAACGTTACGCATCACGCAGTGTTTATTCACACCGACCCTGTGTCTTTCACACAAAGTCCAAATTCAATTGGACGAACTTGATAAATAAATTGCAAAGATCAGCTTTTGTGTAATCCGATATCTAGTTATATTGAGTCGCCAATAGTTTTATTTTATTAAAGGCTAATAGGGTTTATAAACTACGATATTCAATATGTACTTTAAATTAGCATTCGGGGTGTGAAATGTTGTAAAAACTTTGTAATATAAAAACAACAGTTCATAAGGGCGGAAGGCACACATTTGTTAACATAAGAAACAAATTAATTTTATGTTTCAACTAAATGTGAGAAATTGTAACGTCAAGTGGAAACGGATGGCAACAAATTTGAAGATAATAAAAATCACATTTCACAACATAATTTGTAGCCTTTATACTTAGTAATTTTGTAAATACATATTACGATCTTTTCATTATAAAAAAGGTTGGTTTTGTTTTGTTAAAAATGAATTGTTTTATTAGGTATTGATTATCAATTACTAAGAATTTCTATTTGTTTCAGATTTTTTCTCAAATTCTTCTTAAAATGCAACCAAAACTGCTTAAAAAATGCCGGCAACCCCAGAGATATGAGAAGATTTCAGGTATGTATTATATCACTACATAATATAAAACAACGACGCTTCTCGCGTCTGTATGCAACGGAAAAACTACACAACGGATTTTGATGGGGTTATTTAAAATCGATAGAGTTAATCAAGAGGAAGGTTTATATGTATAATAACATGTGTTAAACCACTCTAAATTTAACACGCGCGAAGGCGCGGGCAAGAGCTAGTATTATTTATGCTTATTTCAACAATCTACATAGTAATATCACAGTTACATTCATACAGCACGTATATATTTGATTACCTAATCGTATTTATTTTAGCCTATTAAAATTTCAAACATACATATCAAATTCTATAAATAGATATTAGGATCGGCATCTATTTTTTTCTCTTCTACAAAGAAATTGGCGAACATTTATTAGACAAAAGGAAAAATTACCGCGTTTCTTACATCGGTCTATCTATCCCATACGTATTGGTACAAGCTACAAACTTTTTTAGATATTATCTCGAAGCATTTGATTTCACAAAATATAGAAATAAAAATTGTATATAACGAACAGTAAACAACTACTATTATTTTCACCTAAAAAATAATAATTAATTAGAAATGCCAATTATGAGACATTGTGCATATGACGATTTTATCGATTCCTTCGTTTTTGTGTGAAAGAATGATGGACCGCATCTCCCAAAAGTTATTCATATATGTTTATTCTCACAAACTTATAAACAGATTAAGTTACTTGTTTTCTAAGAGAAAAGTGCCGATGGCAATTTTTCTTCGAAATTAAAAAAAAAACAGTCGCCCTATAACACTTCACAGACTACAAAAAGTTTGTATTATAGTGGATTAATCTACACACTATTATTCTATGTGGATTTTTGTATATTTAAGGCAAATAAAATTATAGGGATCTTGTACCACACAGTTAGTATCGCCCTCAACTGAAGGAAGGGTTGTGTTCACGACTCTTGAATATTTGAAGCGGCTCCAATTTAGCGGAGGGCTGAAATTAAATTTATTTATACGAGTGTATCTATTTACTTATGTTGTGATTTTTAAACTCAATTATCGAGACGTTCAAGTTATGACAAATTAATATAAACCAATACGAAATTGTAAAACTCACAAAGAGGTTAACTTAAATAGCATGATTCATTTATTTGAAGGTAGTTTATAATATATTTTATCGCTCGGAAAAGTAAATTTGACACATGGAAAATAAAGGAACAATAATATTAAAACACATTCACACCAATGTTTAAGCAAAAATGTCGTAACACAAATAAATTCTCGTTCTCGTTAAAAACTTTTAGAGCCATATAAAATAATTAACGTCAACCCTACAGCCGCGGTGGCGGTGCATTCCGTCTACTTATGAGTACAAATTTGCTTCCACAGTTGGCTAAGACATATTTGTCTTACGTGTCCTCTACGAACTTTGTACAAATATAGAACTTAATATAACTTACGTTTAGTGTTCATTTCAATACGGCGTGTGTGCTATGCGTAGCTATGTTTATATTGGGCTTTCCGTGTGTCATTGAATAATTCAGTGGTCGTTCCCCAACGTTTCAAGGGTAAGAATATATTCCTTCTATACGTATCTATTAATAGTTTCCGACTATATATGAATGACGGCCTTGTATAAAGACAGAAAGAGGTTTTATTGAGTGCATATACTATTTTTTTTAAATATACGAAAATATCAATAAATTTTGAGCTTAAACCATGGAACAATAACTTTAAAATCTAAATATAATATCAAATACAAGGAAAGCAACTAAGTTTCTATTTATAAAACACGGAAATACCTTAGATGAAGTTCAAGATCACAGAAAAGATAGAGTTACGAAAATAAAACATACGTACAGACGTGATAGGCCACGCACACATACACACCCCTGAAAGGGAGAGTCCCCAGGGAGGTGGGGCCAATGTCTCTACTTCAGGAAATGGACGATTGCGTAGGTATGCAAGGAAGTGCATTTCGCATTTTATATGGCTTTCCTATCGCGGGTGGTCCGCCTTGAGACGGTCATAGAGGCCAGTTATGTGTGATTAATATGCAATGTTACGTAAGAGCTATCTACCGTCTGGGACTTGGATGCTTTTATATTTGATTTATCCAATTTATTCCTTCTTCTATACGTATAAGAGGAATAAGAAAAATGTAATTAGTTTAATGGCTTTAGTATCGATATTCGATAAAAAAAAGTAGTGGTGGCTCAGTGGTGAGAACCTCGGACTTCAAAATCGATAAGTCGGCCTGAACCCTCATAGGAGGCCTGTGTCCCAGCAGTTGGAACATATATGGGCTGATGACGACGAGTATCGATATTTGTTTTAAATATTCGTGTATATTCTCAAGTATTACTTAAAATATAGTAGTTGATTTATGTAAAAATCCTTGTATATACTTTTTGTTTATTCTTTCGTGAAACCAATTTTGTTACGATTGTTTACTTTTTTCTTAACTTTATATTATCACAAGGAAATGTAAATGATGTCAATTACATAGCGTACAAAACTATTCAATCGACTCATTTCTCAAACACATACCTACGTATATCATAACTAGCATACTATATTCTTTTAGTACTCTTTTACATAAGGCTTTTTCCAGGTGGTGATATCAACCCAGGTGATGGTAGATGGCCCTCTCCTGGCCATATCGGACAATATGTTCGTACACAACAACAGCAAGCACGGCCGCCGGGCTAAGCGCCTAGACCCGACTGAAGGTACAGAAGCTGCCCTCGAACCTACTTGTACGTTTTCTTTTGTTTTATTTTATTTATTTTTTATTTGTCAGGAATATTATGGAATATTTGAAATTTATTTATTATTTCGTATAGGGTTGGAACAAATTTTATACCTTAATGATAGTCATTGTTTTGTTGATTTTTAATTTTTTTTTTTTTAATATCATAACATATAATTTATCACAAACCATTTATAACATTAATAGTATCACCCAAAAAAAAAAATCAAACATTTTTAATAATCAAACAACTTACGAAATTAACAAAAGGAAAATAAACCCACCAACCAGTCTTATTTAAACCTAAAAATGAACAGCCAATCGGTTATAAAATAATGTGTAAAGTCGTAAAAGCATTGAGGATGTCGTTTGTATGCGGAGAATCAGAGTAGACATTTCGCAAAGAACTTTGACCGAGCGGGGAGGCAGGCGTCGAAGCAACCATGAAGAGAATAGGGATAATTTCCTCATGAATTGTACGACGCAAAAAATTGGAATTGCTCTTTGGGATCATAATCATTCGATAAAGTTAACGTTAAGGTCGCGACTCAATGGATTTCATTGGATTGTACCTAATGGTGTCGTATTAACTACAATGTTACAATATTGTCATTAATCGTGATTTGTATCCTATGCTTAATAAATGGCTAGATATGCTTAACTTCAATGTCAAAAAAGTAAAATTGCGCTAAAGGATTAAGAAAGTATCGATGGCATGAACAAAATTCTTAATCAGGTATCTTTTAAGACAGCACAAATTATATACCCGTTCATTAATTCCATTTCCGAGCGCAGCTTATTGAATATTTAAAATTAAAAATTCGTTCCCCAGAAAAATCTTTCATTACCTACTCAAATTAATAAAAACGAACCGCCGCCGCCGTAATCTCCTTTCGTCCCCTTAAATTCACTTTCTCTTGCCTTTATTACCGCGTCGTTTTGTTTGTAAGATTTCAGGTTCTCCCCTGTGTTACGGTGCGTGTCCCCCTCACTACAATCTTATGTTCATTCTTACGTTTCGATAACGTCATAACTACCATTTAAACTTGACGTTTTTTCAACTTTATATCGCTACCGTAAAATGTATTTTTATCTACAACATATTAAACATCTAGCCATGGTATCCTTTACGGCCTTCGATTGTCCTTTTCCTGAAACATTCCAAGACAAACATCCAAATAGGACGGAAAGAGTTTTAACAGTTTGGCGTTTACTCAAGTTTCAAGTTGTTCTCTGTTAAATTTCTCTCGCGTAGACTTTACGACAACAAAGTCTCGATGTGTTTTAGTTTTCTTACACATCATTTACGATATAAACAACATTTTCTTATCCTTTATTTACCGTTATTTTAAAAAATTAGCTTTACCGTGCATTCGTGAGTTATTCAGAAAGTTATTATTTGTTTTTATTAAAAAATATATATTTCTCTCACCAGCGGGGTTATATCCGCCGTTGCCCGTAGCAACGCCGTGCATCAAAGCGATATCTCCTAGTGAAGGCTGGACGTCAGGGGGTTCGACTGTTATAATAGTGGGGGATAATTTTTTCGATGGCCTTCAAGTAGTCTTCGGAACTATGCTTGTATGGAGTGAGGTAAGTTTTCAGTCTATGTTTGATACATTTTTTCTTTAGACTGATCAATGATGTTCTGTTTCGATAGAAAATTAACGTTTTTCGTACCAATTCTTATAGAAAGCTCATAAACAAAATAATATGAAATGCGCATTATATTCCATGTTCTATATCCCATGCTGTACGATTCAAAATTTCTCGTTACCCTCAAATAAATGTTTTTGTTAACAGTTAATAACGTCACACGCAATAAGAGTTCAAACGCCTCCGAGACACATACCCGGCGTCGTGGAAGTTACATTGTCGTACAAGAGTAAACAGTTTTGTAAAGGAGCGCCCGGGAGATTTGTTTATGTTTGTGAGTATTATTGCTTCAAATGTCTTGCAATATGAAAATTACTTGTATGATGCACAGTATTGCCATTTTACAAAACATTACTTATGGTTTATTTAAAAAAAGAGTTTATATCCACTCTGGTTCTTTAATGTTTATATTAAATGTGAAAAAAAAGAATAACATTGATCTCGAGACGTAAAGTAATCGACAAATATATACGCAATTTCTTGTTCACGTGATCCATCAATTAGGATTTCATTCGTTAGTGGGGCAGCTAATGATTGATTTTGTTTTTCTCTCTCGCATAGCAGCTCTCAACGAGCCTACGATAGATTACGGATTTCAGCGGCTTCAGAAACTTATACCGAGACATCCGGGCGATCCGGAGAAACTGCCTAAGGTAAGTTTTATATCAGTCCTCGTAAAAAATACAAATAGAATCTTTTTACGTTTCCGTGATAAAAGTTATGCCGAACGAACATGCGTTGTTATGAATAAATATACAAGATCAGTTCATGTGTTCTTCTGGTAGCATCCTGAGTTTTTTTTATAGCACTCACTCTACTTAAAATAATAATGTTTTCACTTAATTAGGATAGGCATATTTAATGATGAGTTTTAATTTTCTCCTTTTGTGTGTTTTTTTCTAAATACCAATTAAAATTTATTGAGCTGACTTCTAAGTAACAAACCCGCCAAATACAATATACTGCTTTTTATTTTATTAAAGAACTAGCTGCACGCCCCGACTCCGCCCGGGTAGTCATTAATCGTAATTGAAATAATATAAACTATCCTATCTCTCAAGTTGGATTGAACTGCACATGGTGTGCGAATTTTATTATAATCGGTTAAGTAGTTTAGGAGTCCATTGAGGAAAAACATTGTGACACGAGATTTATATATATTAAGATAACGCTTTAAATAATCTAAAAATAAATAAAAAGGGTAAGTGTTGAACCACCAAACTATATTAAATTACCTGTCCTAGGAGATAATATTGAAGAGAGCCGCGGATTTAGCGGAAGCGTTATACTCGATGCCACGCAACAATCAGTTGGGTTTGGGAGCTCCGCGCTCGCCGCCCGCTAGCATGCCTTTCAACTCCTACACTGGACAGCTAGCTGTTAGCGTACAGGACACTGCTACTTCGCAGTGGACGGAAGGTGAGATTTCTTTATATATATACCCAAAAAATTGTAATACACTTATCGAATAACAGCGTGCAATATTTACAATAAAATATAATTAGAACAAAAAACTGAACCTTGTGGAACACCACATAAATTTTTTATTTTTTTAATTTTAACATTTTTATCACACATTATATAAAGAAGAATAAAAAAGAAAATATAAGCAATATTTAAAGATAATATATAACGGGGCGGCCTT
>NC_052119.1:5613303-5613429 GCF_012273895.1 Zerene cesonia
AAATCACTTTAAAGTGATTTCTTCCAGGCAACCCCTTAGATAAAGGATATAAATATTAGATGTTCAAAGCAGAATAACACTATACAAATATTATATACTCTAAGTTCAATTAAAACTGAATCAGTT
>NC_052119.1:5613657-5642462 GCF_012273895.1 Zerene cesonia
GCGCCGCCCACCTCGCTCTTCAACACCACCTCCAGTGAGTTCTGTGCTCCAGCTCTCGTTCCATTGCTATCCGTGCCACTTAACCACATTTAACCACCACCATTTAACCACATGTTACAGATTGAAAAATTTTTTTGAAAGAATAGAAAAAATTCGATCACGGGGCGGGATTCGAATTCGATCTCTGGGATCACGGGTGGCCGGGAGGCTAGGCGTTGCTACGGTTAGGCAAGAAACGCGGGTTCGAATCCCGCCCCGTGATCGAATTTTTTCTATTCTTTCAAAAAATTTCTCATTTAGGTATAAAAAGCATTTCAACTAAAAATTAAATGTTACAGATTTATATTTAAAAATAAGGATTAGTATCAGTTGGACGGTATTTTCCGCGCGAATAGGCGGTTATCGTAATTGAAATAATATAAAATATCTTATCTTTTAAGTTGGATCAAAGTGCATATGGTGTGCAAATTGGGTTAAAATTGGTTAAGTCACATAGGAGTACATTGCCGACAAACAATGTGATACGTGATTTTCGTATTAGGATTTAAATGTATCACGCCTATAGGACATGAGAAATTCTCATTTACACACATTTTAATTTATAAAAAAAGTGTAATATAGAAAATAATAGATAACTAGATATATGGTATTTTCTTGTGTTTGATTTTACGCGAGTATTATACATTTAGAAATTAAAAACGGGGCGTCTCCCCGTGACCACACTCGCTGTAAAGTGTTCGAAACATCGGGTTAATAATATAATGAATAAATCGCGTTTAAAATCCGTTAAAAAAAGTTTATTTTCTAAACTAGATATATTATGTTCTTGATTTACTTCACCTGATAAAACCGGAAACATACTCTTAATACTAATAATATCTTCGACAATTTCTTCTGACCAGAAAAATAAAAACGTTTTATGTTGTATGTGGACTTACTATTACGGTTAACTAAATTTGTATATAACAATAATAAATCACAACAAATAGGCATTATTCGCTTCTAATATGCAATTTACATGCACGCTTCGCTTGCACATTTTCCGTTCACCTCGCTTTGTGTTAACTTATTTTTTCTCTCGTCCAGTGTCTCTCGGGCCGTATCATCCGGCGAATGTGAACGGACACTTGTCGTCCGACCATCAGCAATATAATACGTATAACCAAAAAGATAGCGGACATTACATTGAAAGAAACGTGGAGTCTAAAAGCGCTGACTGTCCCGCAAACACTCATACAAAATGCAACGGCAGTATGAAAGGGCAAACGGGTAGAGGGAACAAGAAAAGCGCTTTCGCGGTTGTCGTACAAAGTCCGCCGCGTTCCAATTTACAACATCAACAGAATTGGCAACATCTCGCTGTTCAATGTTAGTAATTTTGCTTTTTTTTTGTTTGCTTTGTCGCTTATTGGTGCTATTGTTATGTGCTCACTTTATCATTTAGCTCGCGTAAAGCGCGTCGAACTAAACGTGTTATGTATGTTTAAGAATTAGGAATATTTAAGAATTAGAAGGAGGAAGATTAGACTTCATTTTTAGTTTTATAGCATTGAAATGCTTTATAAATGAGAAATTTTGAAAGAATAGAAAAAATTTGATCCTGCCTCGTGATCAAATTTTTTTTATTCTTTCAAAATTTCTCAAGATTAGACTTTTTCAGATATTCTTTTCTATTCTTTAATTCCATTGTTATTATTATATACAATATTGGAGTTTTGTTTAGTTAAGTTACTAAACTAATGCAAGTAGCATGCAGAATTTTGAGTTTCACTAACAACCTATGTCTTAGTTTCGTTCTATTTTCCATTGACTTCAAGATATCAATTCGAATCATCTTAAGCATTAGGTTTGGAAATAATACTTTCAATGCTTTCAATATTAAATAAAACATGTTTGTCAACAGGAATGAGTGGGCTGGTGTCGTCTCCATTCAGTGTGAATCCATTCTCCCTCCCGACCTGCAGTGCGCAACAATACGCGCAAACGGCTCCTCTCGCATCGAAGTAACGTTCTTTACTATCATTTTCTTAATGTTATTTAGTCTTTTACGCGTTTTTTACCTGTATTTAAAGTATCGTAATTTGTTTTTGATTATAAGATTAATTTATTTTAATATACATCATCGTCAGTATTTAATCTTTATTTATTGCACTATTTCACATTTCATTAGTTTCTGTTTGGTCCATTTGGTAGCAATAAAATTATGATGTATTTAAATATCAGTTATAACTTACGTTGTTAACCATCGATATATTTTAGCTTGATACTCATAAATCTATATTATTCGATTTTTATTTAACCAGTCTTTAAAATACTTTTGCTCAATTTTTTTTTCAAAATTAGTTTAGGTTAATATGTTAAAGATGCTCTTTTGTATATATGATGTAATTATTGTGTAAATATTAGAATTACATGTAATCAGCTCACGATAATGACTCAATTGTTAGATCCAAATGATATAGACGTATTCATAATTTTATTCAATATTAATAATTAATTTATTATTATTTACTTCAGAAAAAGCTAGTTTTTTCAAGTTGTGTTTATTATTTTATTTTTTACTATTTTAATTATGTATAATAAAATCAATTTCGTCTTTGTTAAAGAGAACAATGTCACATTTATTTTGTAAAATCTGTGATATATTTATTGTAAGTATCAATGTAAAAAATGAAATCAAAAATATAATCGCATTACTCTAGTTTCCATTGTTCTAAGATCAATAGTCATATTATACTGTAAGTGTAAATATATCTCGAATATAAATCATATCTTGAAACAAAACATATCCTGTATTTAAGAGAAATCATTTCTATGGGGATACCTTATCAATATACAACGAAAAAGAAAATAAATTATTCGTTTAGAAATGTTACGAAATGTATACGAAAATAAAATGACTCCTTTTGCCGAACTTGGAAATGTACCGAACGATACTGAATTTAGTGGAAATCTCACGAAATATGAAATTGTAGTGAAGTACGAGTATTATATAATACCGTTGTATAACAAATAAGACTTGTAAATTGTAATCGTTCATAAAGAATATAAGTACAATATTAAATTGCATATACAGATACTTGTATTGTTTTATTTTGTTTCTCGTAATATCTTTTTTCATGTTATGAATTTTAAACGGCAAAATTATATGCTGAGAATAACATAGTGTAGGTTTAGAGAAATACTATTTTCTAGAAAGAATATTAATTACCAAAATAATATAACTATGATTTACAATATTTGCCAAACGTGTATTGTTTTTAAGCAGTTATACGGGCTAGTACACACTGGACGGGTCGATCCATCATACTTCATTATGAACGAAACATCAACTCAAATAGTTTAAAGCATTGTGATTTCGCACATGCTACCGTTAGCACCCCACTTGTAATATTATACTAACAATTTTTGTCCTCGAAGGGTAATATTTTCTATTGTTATTCCTGACTAGATAATGCATGGGTTTATCGCTGCTCCTAATTGTGTCAGTAAAGAATGGGGATTGTATTACTCCGGAATTAACATTAAAATAGTGAATGGCTGTTTCGGAGATGCTGTCTTTGTAAATATAAATTAATTATGAAAATTTGATTTCGAAGGGTGTTTTGTCCATATGACCACTCTAAGGATTTTGTGTGTGTAATTTTATACAGCAATTAAGCTAATCTGAATTTCAATCCACATTTATGTTTAACAGTACAAGGAGATCGAGGTATTTGTAAGAACGCTATCAGAATAAAAAAACTTATATATATTTACTGAGGGATCTTTATAATATGGCGTTTGTAACGTAGTTAAATGTCAGAGCTGGTTCAATGTTCGGTAGGAATGATATAACTTAAGCGTGTTAGGGACCCAGTAATTTCAAATAATGAAAACACTTGGAGGGCAGGATTCTTCAAGATTTTATACTTTATTAACTATCAAACAACTTTGACTATCAAAAATGTCAGTTCTAAGCGTGCACACCAATCGTGTTAGCAGATTAGCTATCGAATAACACACGAATACAAATTGTGTAACTCGATTACGGTACAATAATCCAAATGCGTCTTTAGTCGCGGCAGTTGCCGCCGCGTGCGCAGCACGCGCCCGCCCCGGGACTCGTGTCATTGCGTTGAGTGACATAATCTGTGGAATTTGAGACGTTATTTGACTCTGACAAATATTTTCAAATATGGAACGAATGATTGATAATAAATTATTATAATTTTTCAACTTTTGATTATAAAGTCTGAAAAATATGAATTTTTTGTTTTTTTCTTAATCCGACAATATTAACTGACATTATAGCTATAAAATGTAAGGTCTATTCGCTTGGGTATTTCTTGAAGTGCGCGCTATTAGCAGAGTAAAGATATTGAATTAAGCACTGAAAAAGATCATGTTTTTACTTTTATAAGTCCCATATGCGGTATTTGGATCATTACGCAGACTTTAATATGATGATTTACAAAAAATACATTTTTATATATAATCGATTTTTTGCCTTGTTTCTTTTTACACTAGACCTCCAACTATCTTCGTGTAAAACACGTATTTTCACAGGGACGTAACACGAACAAATAGCGAAAGTGAACAAATTGTATGCACACGTCAATCTGTCGCGTGTTGGTCGCGCGACGCGGCGCATTACTAAATTAGCGTCCGGTGTGCACTTACCTTTAATCGTGTTTCACCAAACCGAATCAGGTTACCGATGGAAGATTGAAATCGCTTATGTTATTTGTTATTACAATAAATTAATTAAAGGTATTTTTATGTTTGTTGCCCTGTTATAGGTGGTAGCAGTGATCAAACCTTTCTATTCTCCTGACGCTTAAAAAATAATTTTTGAATCATCATTGAAATAAATTATTTTGTGATTGATATTTATAGCTATAAATGGATAAGCCTTAAAGCTCAGTTATCTTAACTGAGCTTTAAGGCTTTCTTTTCAACATTGTATTTTATGTAATTATTTAGTTTTATTTTTAATGTTATATAAAGTGAATTGATTATAACCATTATTGAATTAGAAGCAATAATTAGAATTCATCTATGAAATGTTACAGTACTGTTATGAGATGAGCAATTATTCTCTCTTCAGGACAAATTATAAAGTGTAGGTAAACATAACATAAATTATTTTTTGCAGTTAAGGAATAGGCATTTAACAACTAAGGTGTTTTATTTCATGAAAGGGCACTTCAAATTAAGTATTGACTTCTATTTACAAGCAATTCAAAAAAAATTGCGCCCGACAGAATCACTGTCGAAACTTTTAAATTTCCCCCTTAAAAACTATTCGATTTAAACTGAGACCGAAACGAAAAAATATAGTAAACGTAGAAACAAAATAAAACCCCATCACGACACGACAAATTGATGTCATCCATCCCTCTCTCGCTAACAGTCGCAACATATCACTCCGCGCACGTCCTCGGCATTTTTCCTTTATATATTATTAATACATAAGTACATCGATGCACCGTTTCCACCCGTCGGCGGCGCATAAGTCTGTCCTTTTCTATATTGTAGGGTCTAGTTTTCCCAAGCGACCGAACCTCGAGGGTAAAGCTCCCTTGGGTCGGTATTGACTCTAGTATGGAAGGAAAGTTATCTGTACACCTATTGTAGACCACCCCACCCCCTGAAGCCACCCTGAAGGACTTTCTTACGCGTTTTACGTTTTGTTTTATTATTGCGAGTGTACTTGGAGCCGCTGTTTATTCGGTTAGTTGGTGTTTTGATAGCGACACTTGTTGATTACGATCGGATTGTAACCTTTAATTGGATGTAAAGGTCAATATAACTCCGTTTACGGTTGCTCATTTCTTCCGTAGAATAGATTTCCGGTATACATTTTTAACCAAAATTCTTATTTCTTTCTTATTATGAAAATAAAATGTTGCATATTAATTTGCAAATTTTTCTCAAGAAAGAAGCTTCACAAGTTTATAGATACTGTTATGATGAAAGTGTTACAAATACAGCGTAGGCTTTTCTCTTTCCTACATAGCTTACATCCTACCCTTAACACAAAGTAACACTTTCCAAAATTGGTTGTATTTATATTCTAACTTTTATAACATAATGTAAAATCTAAATTTCCGACCTGAAATTTTTGAACACGAAACCATTAAGTAGACAATATTAATTCTTATTATATTCTTATGATTTTGCAAAATATTATTAAGATATTGGAGGTTATTCATCGCCAAATATAATTTTTTTAGAATTTTCTTTCTGATAGAAGTTTCGTTCTAAATGGACACATTACTAACCATAATTCTTTATAGAAGTAAATTACCAGTAATCGATATGTTTACGTATGTATAATACATATATCTATTTTAATTATTATACGGACATGAGTAAGGATAAAAAAATACATTTTATTCTATATTCTTCACAAACTCAGTTCAATTAGGAACTATTAACCAACCTATGATGACTAATTATACAATACATACAGTAAAATACGGCCAAATACCAACGTGAACTGTAACTACCTCGTAACAGTTGTTAAGTTATAAAGCGATCTCACAGTAAGGCGTGTCAACGAGCCAGGCGTTAAGCGAAATTGAGTGAGTGTCGAGTTAAAGTATTAAAAGTTTTCAGCTGAAGATCTTTGTCGAGAGCCACCGACGCCGCAGATTTGCTAGTGATGTGTGCAGTCGATAAACATTGTCGATGGGTTAAGTGTTGTTATACTTGACGTGATATAACGTTATTTGCGATTGTTAAGATAGTTGATAATGTTTTATTTGAACACAGCAAAGTTCAATATATATTATTGGAAATATATTGAATTCATTTAACATTGACATGATAGAGAAGACTAAAGAGAATTGACATCAACCTCGGACTATAGTCCTCTACAGGCAGTATATTTTCCGCACTGTATTGATAAAGCAGATTTAAAAGTCGTTAATTCGAAACTGGTAAAAACATCAAAAATATTTCATGTAACACAAAGGCTTGGTAGTAGTATTTTAAAACATGTGATAGTTCTCTAAACTAGGAATAGACTGAGTTCAGTAATTTATATTAATGTACAAGGAAATACCGTGAAACTTGAATTCAAATACCTTAAAATAACACCAGAATTTCATCGACAATTAAGCTCAGCTTCACCGTGGTATAATTTAATTATGTAATAGAATTACGAGGAAAAACTGTTGAATCCACGCGCGGGTCGCGAGTTAATTGTGGCAGTTTGTTCTGAGCATCCACCTTACATTGGATCAACGAAGTGTGTTTGTAAACTGTCGAATTTTCTAGAAACACCGAAAACTTTTTTCTGGAAGATTATAAATGGGGAAGGAACTTACAGTTGTAGGTCAGAATAATATTAGTTTTAAAAGTAGTGTACAATTATTAAGTTTTTAATAAAGGATGTTGTTTAGCTACATAACTTCTTTCAAAGAATGAAAGTGGAATGGAATAGTATTAATATCTTATCCGATTTTATGAAATAAAGTTTTTCTGCGCACTTCTAAGGATTTCCGATAAGGTTATAGACTACGCTACTAGGTACTAAGTTGAAATAATTTCGATGGATAGATCAACCCTACATAAATTATTTGTTTTTCTCAGCACAGATTACTAAGTTAACTGGGAATATAACATGGAATATACTTCCAGTCTTGATAATTAATTTATTTATTGAAGTAAAAAATAAATATATCTAAAATAAACCTACAGAAGTGAATCAACTATTTGATTGCGAATCTATAAAACTCATCCAAATTAAAAATAACGAAAACATAATTTCCGTAGAATCGTAGAGTGGCATAACGTGTAACCAATATAACTGCCGCATACGAAGCAAACTATTTGAATATGCATAGACATTAATAAAACTGAATTTAAATTTACACCTGGGCTTGAAAATTTTGCTAACTGACGCCTCGATGGGATGCCAACTAGCAGACAAAAGTTCGAAAGCAGGGAACTGTGGTTTGAAAAATTTTGTATTCACGAAATGAGCATGCACAATGAGGTAGAGGCCAGACTGATTGGGATTTGTTTCGCTAAAGAAAAGTTTGATAAAAAACGTTGTGAATGTATGAAAATTTATAACTGGTTGCAAGTCTAACGATTAAAATTGTTTTAATGTTAATGCACGATGGACAAATATTCACATTCTAATATTATATCAGTTCTTCAATACTTACTTTTAATTTTTATACTAAGTACAATATGAAGATGTAGGCAATTAAACTTTTATGGATGTATGGGCATTGAATACTATTATTAGGTATTTAATTATCCCTTATCATCTTTCAATTCCACTTAACACTAGCCACTCGACATTTCTCAATATTGCCAGCACACGCGCAATGCCGCGTGCACCTGAAAAGAATTAATGATCTCAGAACATATTTGGACAGAATATAAAATACTCATAGTTACTTAGTTTATTATAACTTTAAAAGGCCTCTAAAGGACCTCAACTGTATGCAACGACTATATGTATCGATATTTAATTAATAAATATATTAAGGCGTATAGTCCATCCCTTTACCAAAGCTTCTAGTCAACAAACGCAATGATTGGGTCTCGCAAGTATCTGCGATACCTTCCACCTTGTATAATGATTAGCGTCTCGCGTCTAAACAGCATGTCTCACAACAAAGCCGCATTTATCCATCACGGAGTACCCGTTAGCGGTTTTCGCGCGTCCCTTATCAAGATCACATCGAGTTTTATAGCTCTAATCGCGCTCAGCTAATAGCGCCCCGGTGGCCGATTTTCTATCCTGACCGATTATGGGATTTCGACTAATTACCTATTACCGATATATCGTTACTTACGACGCAATTTCGCTGCGTAATGTGTGATCATTTTTACCGTTTTCAAGCCGTCAATGGGTTAACTGTGAAATTTAAGGCTCTTAAAATTGTAGTAACACTCCAATCCCGAAGGGTTAAGTACTCACTATGGTTTTATATGTTGAAGTTGATTTTTCCCTCCCGAGTTACAATAGTAACCTATGTATATTCCCCTAA
Source organism: Zerene cesonia (assembly GCF_012273895.1). Classification (NCBI taxonomy): domain Eukaryota; kingdom Metazoa; phylum Arthropoda; class Insecta; order Lepidoptera; family Pieridae; genus Zerene; species Zerene cesonia. The sequence goes on from NC_052119.1 coordinate 5,622,654, forward strand.
ATATAGGAATACATCATCAGAAACCAGCTAACGATATATATCCTTCGAGCTCTCAGGCATGCTATATTTATCTTCCTTTATAAAGATACACAAAAGTATCTACATTTGGCCGTTTACACTGACTGGAACATGTACAATCGTCATTGTTGGAAGTGACTTTTTATTATTAGTATTTCATGTAAGATTTAAACAACTAAGTTAATTAAATTAATATAGTAACCCTTAACTGAGTTTAATATGAAGTTTCATGCAAAGATATTCCATACAGTGATCATACATATTACAGCAAAATATGATCAATAAAAATATTTACGTAATGGGATCTCTTTAAAATATAAAATGCCTACAGAAAGATAAGCCCTAAGAATAGCTTTCTACGCTCCGTTAAACCTCTCTTATAAAATTGGTAAGCTTCTTAGTAAGATCGATTTCATGCGGCATTATTTTAAAGACGTCTTTTTGTATCAGAGACTCAAAAACTGGTTTCATTTTATGCTACATAACAAACACAATATTTTTTTTAACTCTAGTAAGTGGAATAGGTAAACAAAATAAATATTTAGCTACATAATAAATTATTACAATATTATTAGCACTTTTTCAAAATTGAACAGAAGATTTAATCATTAACTACTTTTCTATAAAAAAATATGACATTATTTACTTTAAAAACATGCTATATTACAAGAAATTAGAGACTAGAAAATAAGAATGACAAGTTATATCATCATCGGACACATAACACACCTGTCCTTGAAGTAGAAAATCTGTTTAAATTCCCAATAAATACCCAATCATTATTAAATAAAATCACAAAACACACCCAGACAATTCTCGAAAAGTACAAATAGCTAAACTTATCCAATTCAAGAAGCAAAATAATGGAACAAACAAAGTGCGTTCCAAAGGTTAAAACTTGGTTACATCAAAGTTTCAGTAATTTAAAACTTTGAAATTCAGGACTCCGATCCCACGGACTGACGGCGCCATCTTAACAAACTGAACAGTGCTTGTAGTTCACAGGACCACCACTAGATGGCGCTATTCAATCTCCCGGGACCTCGACACGAACCTGTTTTCCGCGCGCACCGTCCTGAAATATAACAAACGACTTAAGAAAGAGAGAGATGAATTCTCAATGCTCTGTTTAGAGCGCCGTTCTGGGACAAGCTTGCTACATTCCAGCGTTTCTTTTTGTCATGCAACTGGGCGTGTTTCGAGCAGCCAATGGGAAGATTTCTCTTCTGCACGACCACTCCCACCCACTTTTCGGTGCCTACTGGGATTTAGATGGAAAAAAGTGGCAATAGGTAATTTTGAACGTCGTTCGTAGGTGACGTAATTGCCGCATATGTAGGGCGTTCGTTTGATAATAAAGTCATCCCTCGAGTGTTGTGACGCTGATTGAATGCGAAATTGGTTATCGGTAACGTAACAATATTGTTTATCGAACAATTGAATGTGAATACCTACACATCCTTCTATATCAGTAATTAATACCTGACTATTTTATAAAAAGGAACAATAGTACAGGTAGGTATACCGATAAACTCCCTTAAGAACATACATGAAATAGCGTAAATCAATAAAATTGCTTGATAACTCCGACTTATCTTTGTTGGGAAGAAATTCAGCTATAATAGGTAGATACGTACGTATTTCCATCATCAGTTATTTATATTTATCATAAATAGATATTAGGTAAATAACTATCAGAAGGCTTACTAATTATTGTAGATTTACTAATTGCTCGATCTTGATCATATTACCTATGCCGGTTCTTTTAGTTTATACTACCGTACCGTAGTTATGCCCATGAAATATGTTCTTGCTCTCTTATTGTATTGTATTAAGCTGCAATACCTATTTCTGACGATACACAGCGCATATGAAAATAATTATTTCTTTCTACATTTGATATTGAATACTTATAAGGTAGTATAAAATAAATAACACAAAAAGTGAAGTTTAGAAATTAATACAAACTGTAAAAATAAATGTTTACGACTATTTCTTATTGACGGGAACTTAATTTAAGATGTAGCCAGCATTAACATTTTCATAACTAAATTTAAATGAACTCTGAAACCGATAGGTTGTGTTATTTGTAGTTAATACATATTGTTCTGAAAATGGAATAAGACATCATTATTATACCTTGTATAAAAGTGTAGACTTATTTTAGAATTTTTGCCCAACAGCAATCAGGAGCTATAATAGCAAAAAAAGTTAGGTAGGTACTTTTTACTCTAATTATCACACTAATACTATAAATGTGAAAGTTTGTTTGTTTGGATGTTTGGCCGACAAACGCGCTGAAACTACAGAACATATTGATGAAATTTGGTATACAGACAGTGTATGAGCTGAATTGATAGGATATTTTTTATCCCGATTAAATACTACATGGAGATAAAACAGGAATCTAAATATCCGGACGGAGCCGGGACGAACGTCTAGCAAATTGTATAATAATTAATAATTATATAAAATTAATAATTAAATAATAATACCTATACATATAAGTAACACCTTTGAATTTAAAAATAAAGAAATATCGTTCATATTTCTTTATTCTTAAATTAAAAAAAAAATCCTTGACACTAACAATTTATCTCTCCACCAAGAAGAGGAGTATAGGTATACTATGCTACTAGCTATTTATCTAAACTAGCAGCATCTTAGCTCTTACGGGTACGTCGTATGCAAAGTTATTGATGGATAAGTGCCGTAACCCGGGGAATAGCCAGGTCTCAACACGACTTGGCACTTTTAAGGATACCGACCGACTTTAAAATATCGTAGACGGTCGTTGTTATACATTTTGGGCGTGTATACTTATGGTTAATACCTTATAGTTGTAGTATAGAATAATTACAGTTGTGGTAACATCAGGTTCAGAACTATTCGTGGCTATTGTAGCTACTAGTATTTCATATGTTTGCAATTATTGAAATTTCTGTACCGTTCCGTTTAAATACTTATTGGTATGATATTGGGCAATGATAAGCTGACTTATAACCGTTATTTCATGATTATTTCAATTACTACTATTTTTATTACTATAACTTTAGGATAGCAAGGAACATTGATATCTAAAATGGGAAACCATAAAAATCCATAATTATTAATTTACGATACAATACAATGAAGTGAATCTATCCGAAAGTTCTATTTACATAAAATATAGTACCCTACAATCGTATGCTGGATAAACGAAAAATATACCAAACCGCCACCAGATTCGCGCAAAGCAATGACAGACTGAAACGACAATGCGTATGACATTATAACCATATTACATAACAATTTACGATTCCATTGAACGCGTTGTTCTAAAATTATAGCGTACTTTTTCCAATTCACCCCTTTCATGGCATGTGTTAAAACAATTATCAACACCGACCACTACAATGTAACAAGTGTGAAAATTTGACAAGCAATAAATCGAATTCAACTGCCTTTGTGTGTTTATTGTCGCTCAATGTACGGTGAAATAAAGATGTTACTGCTTTTAGGGTTAGCGGCTATTGTTCAATGAAATATTGTTGTTGTGTTTCGATTTAGATTGCTAAAGATTTTTAATGCAGTAATAAGAATTATTTCTTTATTTCACACAAATTATTGTGTGATATACGAGAACTATAACTAAAGCTACATATAGCATAATACTATAGAGTTAAAACGTTAGAATCTTGAAAATAGGTACATGGGAGGTAATTCCCTTGGTTAGCTACGACTATTAACTTTTTTTAATTGTTAAAAATTCTTAAGTTGCTAATTTCGACCTATATAATTAACAAACAGTTTTATTCATATTATATCTTTTAATTCTTATTAAAACTTGATTCTTGTTGAAAACTTCATTGTTTCTTTAAGATTAAACATGCAATTATTTGCAATTACTGATGATAGCATCAGTCGTTTCTAATTAATTAAACACATTACATTTAGTTAGGTAAAATATAAGTAATTGTTAAGAACTAAATCTCTTGTTAAATTTAATCAAATACTACTTAGAACCAAACAAAATTATAATCAAAAGAATCTATATAAATCGACAGTATCTTCTTGGTTTAATGAAATTCGTATATTTACCCTCTACAGCCTCACGTGCTCCAATCTGATTATTCTGATAAATAAACCCGTCGCAATGTAAAATCTTGTTTATAAGTGAATGGATAAGGGGAAAGGTGGCGAAAATCATTAATATCCTGAAAGCTGTAACGAGCCGAGACAGGTGAGGTGCGCGAACGTGGATAAATTGAAATACTTTCTAACACATGCTCAGAGGATTTATCTGCTAACGTTTTAAATATTTCTACGTTTATTGAAAGGAATTATCCTTCTTTAATGTTATAGCTATAGACTGTATTGTTGTATTGATGTAATGTGTTAAAGGAACTACAGAATAAGTTTGATATAAGACAATTTCCACACAGGTTTGGAATTGAAAACAGTTTTTTAAGGATTGAAATATTATAATTTAATACATGATTTGATTCATTTTGACAGTATATATAAAGTGCGAACCTACTGCTTCCACCTTACCCACTTATAAAAATATTTACGACCGAAAACTTCCTATTTTATTATTTGCTTGTTTGATCTATCCAAAAGATAGTCCCTTATCTATAAATTACGCATAAATAGTCATAAATACACAAGAATGACAAAGAATCATACGTTTAAACCTCAAAGTTCCATCAAATACTCTTCCTACACGCCTCATTGCAACCGGATGGTGTCTCGATAAACATGCCATTACGAATACAATTATAAATTGAAATCGGATTGTGTGACAATGCATCATGGTGTCGAACACCATTGTGCCAGATGTATTGCATTACAAGTTCATTTTATAGAAATTGTGAACGACTGGCGGGTTGGCAGTTGAGAATCATGTGGATATGATATAAACATTTTTCAATTATTCTTTTCCATTCCTTTACTACTTTATCAACGTTATAAAGTAGCTATGCTCTCAATATCTGTTTTTAAGATGATGTTAATGTGTATAAATAAAATTATGATCTTAGTATTTAGATGCAGATATAAACGTATTTTCGTTAGAGTCATTTTACTTTAGTTTCTTGACACAGGCATTGCGAGTTTTGTTTGAAGTAGAACAATTCTAATTCAAACTTATTCTCATCGTATTAGAAAACTTTTAAACGGTAAAAATGATTTACTCATAAGAATATTATTTCTCATTAAAAGTTTACCAAAATTGTAAATGTATGGAATTGATAAAACATTTTCATTACTATTTTCGCAAGCAAATCTTTGGCACAAGCCTGCAACATTACCCCACACACAATGTCATGTCCACATCTTCTAACGTCCCCCTAAGCAAAAGGGCGCACACGCACGCTACCGAATTGTGTAAAGTACGAAATAATTTCACGGATCACATGCTACGTGCCGGATAATGACCCGAGAATCTCCCGGGCGATCCGGAACCGGGCAAAATAAACATTGCCTTAATAAGGGAATGAATAAGTTTCTAAGAAACGGGGTGAGCTGTTTTTTAAAAATTTAAGTTAAATATTGAGGGTATGGGAGACGAATGTTCTGGATGTTTTATTTGTTTGAATCGTTTCTATAATTTTAAAATTTCTTTTTTTCATGTAATTTATTTTTTTAATTATAACTAAGTGATCGCTTCACATCCAACGGTTAGAGTTTTTTTATAGTTTTACACATTTTAAAGTTATCTTAATCCAAGCGAAAACTGTTCCAACAGACAAAAAAATCATTAAATTCATTCAGACGTTCTATAGTAATTCGTGTAGCTATCACATAATAAATAGATTATTTCTTACATAGCGAAATGTTATTGAGTAGTAGGTAGTCATGATTTAGTAAATTATTCAGAGTTTTATAATTTGAACAAGTTTATCTTTTATACTATGTTCTTTCTCTTTTTTCTTTTTCTTTTGTGTGTGCAATAAAGTATTACATAAATAAATGTTTCTTTTTTCAACTTCATAAATGCGATTACTCATTCTCAACTGTTAGAACACCAAAATAATATGATTTAATTTTGTTATTTTTAAACGTCAATAACATGCAATATTAATGACAATTTACTCACACAAACATCGAACCAATATATCAAATCAATTTATTGCAAAACAAAAACTAATAAAATTGAATCCACAACACATACGAAAACAAACAATTAGATCCCTCAGCAATCGCTTGGACGTATTGTGTTTACAAAACCACTGAACATTCTTAATTATTTGCTCGGCTTAGGTAAACATGCACCCTACACCAACCATTACAACTTGACCTATAGACATTATACCCCTGAATAAAAGTTTAAAATGAATTCTCCCAGAAAAGGTCACAATAAAATGGCCGGTCGGAACTATTGTTTGCCCACACACGCAGGGTCTGTCTCAATTAAAAATATTGCTAACAAGACAAACAGTTGTCGCTTCAAATTTCGGTTTTTAATTGGCTGTTTGGAGAGAGATATATATCTTTATAGATCAACAGTATGGTGACAATTTTCACGTGCGTTTATTACGCGTAGATATATTGATTAAAGGCTATAGGAAAACGGGTAATTAGGTAATTAATGTGTAATTTTGTATAAGATATCTACAACCTGTAATATTATAAAAGTTTACGGTAACTGCAATTATGGTCACAGTTTTAGTGCTTAGTTTCAAGGAACAGGCATAAAGTATTTGGATAAATAGATAGACCCGTCAACCATTGCTAATGAGAAGTTATTAATCGACCAAATATATGTACTATATGCAATACCCTAAACACGGTCAATGTATATTTTGTTGTAGTATGTTTTAGAACGAACGAAGTTAGTATACCAGAACTAAATACTTAATAAAATAATAGCTTTAACAATTCCGTAATGTTATAATAATCGCCTGACCGTAACAGCCCAAAGGTATCATTGTTTAATACCAAGTAAATAAATTAGTTATAATTATTTTAATCTTGCTGTAAACGAAATTAAAATAGAACTAGTTATACAGTTTTTTACTGAAATTTCCATAAATATCTACACATCATGAATATAAACAACTTCTAACGTATTATTTATCTCCATTATATTAGAAATAAATATAATATTTGAATACAATTGCAACCCACTTCAATTTTAAAGGGGTCAGATAGGAGGGTCCTTAACAGTCGGCGTTTATCAGGACAGTCGCAGGTCATATAGGATTATCTATGGTCGCCATCTTGCGGCTGGACACCGCCTGTCTTGGGTCCAAGAGAATGTGAGTAGGGTCACTCGTTAATGAGAGGAATTGATTTGAAAATTAACCTTTGCCATCCTATGTGACCGCTTGGGAGTTTGAGGTTGTTTAAAATCGGCGTTTATGATATAGTTTCTGTTATACGTTTGCTTTGAGTTTTAATTTTAAGTTGAAACATAAAACAATGCGTAATGTGATTTTGATAAGTGTAAAAATATTACATACTCATTCTCTGTTTTGTTATAATAACATTTACTACCTACTACGTGAAATTGTTAACTCTAAAATAGTACATATTTTCTTACCTCATGTTTAAAATTAAAATCAAGAATCGCGCAGTCATTCCAAAGCATACAATTTCCCCAATTCGGCGCGTCGCAATCGCAAAAATACCGCTACTACACATTGTTTTCACCCGCCATGTCACCCGTGACGCGAATGCATAATCAATCAGTAATCCAGAAGCGTTGTGACGCGAAAATCTCATGGGATTTGAATTTCACAAAGATTCCAATCTTTATATTTCTTCATGACGGTGGGCGGTTTTAAACGAAGCGACTTTGCGGTAAGGGAAGCCACGACAAAGGAATACTTGGAGTGAATGAAGTGTAATTTTAAAAGCTTTTACCAATGTTTATCGGAATTTGCCCGCGCTCTTAGGGGACTGCGATGATTATTGATGTTTTGACAGCTGTAATATTTTTAAATAATTACAATTTTTTATGGTAACGCATTGTTTTGGTCTTTAGATTTACCGATATTTTTATTATAACGTTCTATGAAAAGTATGAATAGTTCTCATCTATAAAAAGTTTAAAGGAAAGTTTAAAAATGATACGCCATAAAACCTAGGTACCTACATAGCGTGTGGTTAGTAGGGTTGCGTTGTATATTTTCTATGTTCGTTTTATAAATAGTACTTACATATTATATAATTTTCACCAGATTCACAAAATTCACATTTCGTAACAGATAAAACATTTCAAATATATGTAAATGATTGTTCAATTATTATTAGTTATGATAATTTGAGTGAGTTTTTATCACACTGACTTATTAGCTAAGGATTTTTACAACAAGGAACGTTGGAATACTTTTCGTCCCTAATTATATACAATTATAAGTAAAAGTGATAGCAGCTATTTCTACGATGTTGTAAAAACTGAATCGAACATGAAACACTATTACGATGTAATCCAGCACAGCTTGATTGGCTGAATTTCCCCGGAGGTCACTGCGATACAACTCTTTCATTCTTTCTTGGGCTACGCGGGTATACGAAGTTTATGAAAGGGTTCTATTAGTGACTAATAGAAATAATGTCGAAAATATTTTGTCTATCTGTTTTTTTGTATATAACAGATAGATAATATAAATATGTTATTCACTATTAATGAGAAAATCCCATTTCATTAATTGCACCTGTTTATTTTAAAAGTACACTTTTGCATTTATTTTTATGAATATTGTATTTAAATTCACCCACAATAGATACGGCCATATCACCCTCAATTACCCTTTATAGCTAGTTAACAAAGTAAATAGGAAATAATTGTTTGTACTCAGAAGCTTGAAATAACGAACTGATAAAGATGAAATGGCTTTAAAGTACTTAGCTAAAATACATTTCAAGATTATCGGTTTTTAAAAGAAGGTAACAAATTGATTGTGTCGAAGTGAGTAATAAAGTTTTCGTCACAATTATATATAATTGATTGAAATTTATTTATCATATAAATATTCAGCGACTAGTAACTATAATTGATTGAAATTTATTTATAAAGTGAATATAAAGGAAGAAGAAACACACATCCCTTTTATATCTACTATTTGCGTTATACCCAATTGAATGGAATTAATGAATATTTAGTACAAACGCACCGTCTTATGGATGAGAACACTTAATTTCCTTCACTCCGTTGGGAACATATTTGATGATACAAGCCGAGTTACTTAACAGTGACGTGAGCTATGAATTTTCTAGATCATGTATTTATCTTATTCTGAGTCGTTCGTGCTTTTGAACATTGTTAATTTAATAGGACATTTATAAGCTTTGTTCTTAGCTTGTTATCTTTTTTGTTTTTAATTAAATTTATATATGAATTTTTATTTTATCCTATTATGTTTAAAAACCACTGCTTTACTCTAGGCTTATAAAATGCAAAACGCACGTCGTAAATAATATACTCTTATAGGTGTACCTTCTAACCGAGCGGCAATTATTTAATAATAGGAAAGACAGTAAATACACACAAACATAATTTAAAATTAATTATTGCATAAAAATACAATTTTTTGAATCAATGCTAATATTTCTAGAATCATTAAACCGAAAGTTAGTAAAGCGAAACTTTCGTTTGCATAATAAATATTAAATTATATAGTTAAAATCATTGAAATTAATTATTCAATCTTGTACAATGTAAGTCTATGATGTCGGCAATGACAATAGTAGCAATAGAAGAATATATGATTATAAAACTGTCAAACAGTCACAACATAAACATACAAATATTCCTACCATTAATTCGCTGAATTCCTCTCCTAATACTGTATTCCTTTTTGTGTATTTGGCATTATGAAAGGGCATTATTACGGTAGCCGTCCACCATGATGGATTGTTGGCCTCCAGTCACATGAGATTTGGCCCTACTGATGTAACGTGTGTCGAAAAATGATGCATTGTAAATTCTAAGGAGAAGAAGAGTATAGAACATATGTACATTTCGTAGGCTATATTGTCGGTGTACGTACAAAGGCTTTGTTGGTTTGATAATCTAGGTGTAGTAGGTTATTAGGGTAATCTCTTTAAAATTTTCAGTTAAGGAGATGCTCACATACGTATTATGTATCATATTTATGTATTTTAAGATTAAAGATACCCGGTAAATTTAGTTTTTTGTTATATTGATCATCATAAAATTAAAGAAATATTTATAAAAGTTGCCATATTCCTGTTATGATAAAGAAATGCCAGTTGTTAAAATGTGAACACCAAAATGGCTACATTCTTAAACAAATGAAGTAAAAAAAACACTTTAGTCGCCACAATTATTGGCACAGCAGAAACTTGCGTATCACCATTGGTAACGGCGGATAACCCCGGTGTAAATATTTAAGAAGGCTGCGACTCGCCGCCCACTGTCTTATGCTTAATTTATTTTGACAAATCATCTTTTCTTTGTAAACATTCAGCTGAGGTGGGTTTGTTTGGGGCTTGATGGGATGCGTGTGATTTTATTGGGCGATTCAAACGTGTAGTTTATTCATTGTTTCTTTTATAATGATATATTTGTTTGTGTAGCATTTATTCTATGACAATTATTTTTACAAGCTTTACCTCTATATAATAACGTTTAATTAATTACTTTGTGATGCCACGAGATAAGTGGATACGCATGACAATAGATTATACCCGTTGCAACAATATAAATTTATTCAAGAAGATCATCATTACCATCTCCATGAACAGCTTTGATTATCCACTGATGCATATATGTTCCTCTTAAGACACGTCCACTTTAAACTTGTTCTGAAAAAGAATCGCATAAATATTTAAAATATAGCAACAAAATAGGCCAAAATAGGAAAAGTTTTACTTTTAACAAATAAACGCAAAATAAGATTGACGAAATGGACTGCAAACAAGATAGGCACCTCATTACATCATGGACAAAGCCGCAGCTGATGCGATTTTTAAATGTAACATTAGACAAATGTAGTTAACCAGTAAGGACATGTAAATATTGAACCGGAGATAGTTCCGTTTCAAGTTAAATATGTACCCGCGAGGAAATCCCAAAAGGTCGCGACATACGACATTCGGCAAGCCTTTATTTTACCTCCGACTAACCACTCTTGCATACAGGGTGTTCCATATCTTCAACCAATGGTAGCAAGGTATAATTAATCATGTGTCGCAACGTGAATTTATGTAAAAAAGTCATGATTTAAAATAAAACATTAATACATGTTTTGCGACGCGTTCCTTGGATTTATCTACAGTGCCGATACATTCAAAGATTTCATTTCTAATATGACCAAATTTGTACTATGAATACTTATGTAAAATATACCAGTGTGAAACATATCAAAACGATAAGAATCTAATCTGTTATCTAGCCTAATAGCTAGATTATTATCTGAAGCTGAACAAACAACAAAATAAATAAGATATAATTATAAAAGGGCCAGTATAAAACTTTTTAAAGATTACATTTCAGTATACATATTGTAACAATTAATGTGATATTTATCCACAATACATAGCTTTAATAATTGACACACCCTGTATACATGCAAGCGAGATACATTTGACACAGCTTCATAATATATGAGACGACTTAACAAGCATGTAGTTACTGGCTACAGAGGGTCTCTGGAGATATTCGCGGATATATGATGGTGGAAAATTATCTAATTTTTGGTAAATGAGAATTCTTTTCAATGATGATATACAATTTGTAGAATAACAAAACTATAATAACAATGTTTCCAGTTACATACCTATATCGCTCAAGTTCCAGCTTTCTAATGCTGAATGAATTTGTGAAATCGATCCAGTGGTTTTGGGGTGAAAACGTTACAAATATAGCAAAAATATAAAAGTTTCCTTTGTCATATTAGGGTAGACAGTCACAAATCGATATTTTTCCTTTTTCTATTCCTTTTTTCTTCGTAAATTTTGTATAAATGTATAATAAATCTTTTGAAAATCGAAAGCACATTTGCCAAAGTAGTTTAAAACTATATACGATTACAAAACATAAATGGTATCAACCGACTAAAGGTTAATAAGAAGTATTTATACAATCAATTAATCTCTTTGATTGGTTCACCATATAAAGTAATGAGCATTTAACCAAATCACATAATAAATAGCAATACCTTTGGTCAGGTAAAACGGGTAAAGTGTTCCTGACCGAAACTAATCTGTCTCCCTAATTGTGTTAGCGACAACTTTGATCCTCTCAGACGTTTCCCTCAGGATATGATCCAACAAGAAATTAGATTAGTTATAGTTGTTGGCTTCGCTAATAAAGGGAGAAAAGTTTGAGCGATAGCAATCCCTTGCGCTATTTATGACGGATTGTAGATTGTGGATGAAATATCAAAAAGTATAGATGCTGCTATGTTAAGTACTGTTGTAATGTTATTTGTATTAAAATGTATCACTTAGACTATTAATGAGTATAAGAAAGATCAACGGAGTTTTGTGAGTGAATGAGTGATCTACAGGATAGTACTGTGGCATTATTATTGTAACATATTATGAAAAATCTAAATGTACAGCGTACATGTCTGAAGAAAGTATATTTCAATAAATGTTTGAGTTTGACTTTTGTTGTTCGTAGGCTGTTTTTTGGAGATGAAAGATTGATTATAACGGACTAAGAAAAGGAGAATATTTCAGTGTCACATTTTGGCTCATCAGGATAATGATCGGTACCAAGTTTCAAGATTAAGAATCATTGGGTCTATAATTTAGACGCAAAAATCACACTAGAAAAATGAAAGTAAAAAAAACGCCTCCTAGTTTTCATAGTATTTTAAGATAATGTGAATAAATGAAATTAACAAAAACTACAACAGTAAAACATAAAACTAACTGAAAGATAGCGACGAGGTGTAATGAAAAACTTATGCAGCAAATCATAACAAAAACGGTAGCACAAAACAATTTACGCATCGTTAATCAAGTCTCGCAACAATACAGGCAGCTCCGTAGATTAAAAGAATAAATAAAAACGTTCAGCGGAAGTTTTACAGTCTCCTCAAAATGCATAGCCCATTACACGAACAAGTTTATTGTGATTTTGTGTTTAAACAAAGAGGGGTGGCGTTTTTACACGGCGTTGTAATGAATTTCAGGAGGGCGAGACATCGGCCACTTTAAATATTCAAAAAGATGTAGGGTGTATAAGAATTTTGTTCACCTCATTGAATAACATGGCTTCATGCATAATTTTTTGGTTTGGCGAATATCGTCGCGGCTTACCGCTTGATTTGATTATGTTGGGGGCATGCTTCTCGTAACTTCTGGAACAAAAATATGTGGAATTTAATTAAAAATAATTTTTAAGCGATTCATAAGGTCATCGATTGGGAATTAATAGGTATTGAATCTTTAATTTTGACACGTGAGGTGATAGTTCTTAAATTAAGAAACATATATAAGCTGAGTTGTTAAATAATTTAAAAAAAACAGAAAGAGGAATATACATGATATTATTAGACCTTTCATAAAGAATTTTAAATATAATGAAGAAACAATACTAAAAAGGTGAGATAAAGTTGAATTAAATAGCAAATTTACTTACTGTCTGCTTAGTTCCTTTTTTGCTTTAATACGCTTAACCATTTATGTCTTAAAATACAATAACTATGCAACAATGAATCTATAACTGTCTCATATTTCAGATTTCGCCTCACACAGACAAGATTCGTAGACGTTATGAAATTGCATCTTTAAACCGATTACGATTCTCCGTAGAACGTCCGGCAGACTGCTCGACCACTCAGTCCCTAACCAGGGGCTGTGACAGGGATATTCTAAAGCGCTAAAACGCATGCCTTTGCAATTGGTATAAAGTCAGGTTCGATGGATACGATTAAGTTTACTTTTATTAATTTTTAAGTATATCGTAATTACGGTCATGTCATGTATTATATTATATTTTCATTGGTATTGTTTTCCTTATATTTGGTCGGTGTAAATTTTAAGATTGAAGATAAGATAAAATATATATCATTCGATCGTCTCCGATAATTGAATGTGTGTATCCTAAAATTAAGTGTGAATCGATCCGTAGTTAGGCTTTTTCTGCGCTTTTAAATTCCACAGCGTCTTAACATAATTATCCTATCCTACTAATATTATAAATGCGAAAGTTTGTGAGGATGTGTGTATGTTTGTTACTCCTTCACACAAAAACTAATGACCCGATTGCAATTAAATTTGGTACCAAGATAGCTGGAAAACTGGAATAACATATTGGCTTTTTATCCCGATATTCCTACGGGATACAGACTTACGCGGGTGAAACCGCGGGGCGCAGCTAGTAATGAAATAGTGTATCAATCGATTGGTAATCGAGTACAGTTAAACTAGTTAGAATAATCGATAAACCGGTCATCAATTACTATGAGCTTTGTTACAGATAAATTAGTTATGGGACCTTTTTAATGAACCGTGAAACATTTCAATTTTCCACATTTATTCCCAAATCGTATGAGTTTCACAAATGAGGTATCATTATTGGGTAAATTTCGCATATTACAATACCTTTTGAATAGTTTTACGGTATCCCTTGGGGAGATATTATATTATTATTTGATTAAAACGATACGTTATACCCGCATTTAACATTAAGTAGGGTATAGTGATATTATTGTGTGAGCTCGTTTTATTTAGGTGTTAGTTACCTAACTAGTGCTAGCAGCTAACAAAGGTATCATGAAATTAAATAATGTTGGAATAAAATGTTATTTTTTTTAGCTTTCTAGATAATATTATTATAAAAATGATATCAACTAAAGATGACAAAGAATTCACTTTAAGTTCCTGCTAGAAGGATGGGAGTAGTTGTTTGTTATAACCTACTGAATTACTCATTCATGTTATACCTACTTCAATTTTTGGCAATAACATTAATAAAGAACATTGATTATTATTTGCATAATTATATCATAACATATATTATTTGTGATTTATCATACAATTATTTATATATTTTGTGGATTATTAAAATTAACTTCGAATAATGATAACAGTCGATCGTAATAAGTAGCAGATAATTAATGTGTACAACCTTTTTTTTACTTTTATTTGTTTAACTATGCAATACATTAATTACGTGGTAAGGCGCGTAACGAAACAAGATATTAATTGATTATTGAAATTCAATTTTCACATAATTTCATTCAAAACTCTTAAATTTATTACAATCAATACATTTAAAATAAATTTTAGTGTATCCTGTAATTACTGCTTAAAAGCGTTAATCACGGAATAGTGGACATAATGAGGCAATAAATTAACATGATAAAGTAACCCTCTGCCGTGTTATTATTAACGTCCATTCGACAAATGAACAACAATTGTCGCAATTGGTTGGGATTTGCGAACATTTACTATAATTATAACACTTAATACTAATTTCAATATGTGATTGTACGGATACATTTAAATGTACTTTATAAGGAGAGAGATTGTACAACTTTTAGATTCAATATCTGAAAATATTTTAGCAATTTTTGCTGTATAATATTTTATTCTCTAGCAAGCTATTTAGTTCCGCCTGCAACTTCACATGGATAAAAAGTATCGTATTCTATAATTTCATACATATCACACATATCAACCGCATAGCTTGACTGTGAAACAAATGCCCTTATTACAATAGATAAAAAAAAATGTTTTTTTTTTAAAGAGTATTATTTATAAATTCAAACGACATTGATATAATTAAATTTAAGTTCATATTGAGAGTTTTTAAAACTTAACAATCCTTAAACTCCCTAATATCCCTGATCCTAATCCCTATACCCACCGGGCACATTCACCACTATATTAACTTTAAACTCAAAACAGTGTAGCGCATTCATAGTTCCACTTCACATATATACATACCATTGGTACTTAGGTACTATGCCGCAATGTATGCTGAAGTAATTAAACGTATCATGTTAATCGTAGATCCACATTGATACTGGGTACATGTAAAGTTTTCAGTGTTACGTGTTTGTAGTTTTAATTAATTGGAAATTGTAGCGAAATTACATGGAATGGAATTATGTGTTTAACCGTATGTATTTATGTTAATACATTGTGTAGGTAGCTGTTATCGAGCTATGTAATATGGTAGTGTTAAGTTAGTGGTTAAAAAAGAACACTGCATTTTTTTTAATTATAAATAATGGATGACTGTTTCACATTAGACGACGATTTTTAATTAGTACTTCATTTTAATTAAAATAAAAACAAAACGGGAAAAAAAAATGAAATTCAAATGAAGAAGTTTTAAATTATTTGCAAATACATATATTTTTTTTAATAATCTTTTTTATTACCTTAGTTTTTTTATTTTTAAATGCAAAACATATTTTAGGAATAAATAAAGTGAAAAAATATGCATATAAGACACCACTTTAATGTTTAAAAATGCTGCCTTATACGATACACAAATAAACACCCTAAATCAGTAAATTTAAACGTTTTTTGGTTAGACAAATGTGCGTATAAATTAGTCGAAGATTGACATGGGTATCTGTGATGTGGGTAACACTGAAATTGTACATGTTTTTGCACTGCCACTAGCTTTTATGTGATATTTGTTGCAAACTTTTTGAATACCTACATCGGTTTGATAAATTTGTTGAAGGTGAAATGGTTTTAAGTGTTGTTTACTTAATCTATTTGAATAGTTGTGAATGTAGGTATTGTCACAGTTAAATACGTATCATATCAATTAAGGAATGACTATATTTATAACATATAAAAAACCTATATTAGACTTTGATTCAAAAGTAGGTTTGGTTTGTTTTGAAAACAAAATGATTTTTTTTAATTATTTGAACACTCACTCAGACCATCTAAATTTCGTATTAAATTTATGCCAAATAGCATTTATATTATTAGCAATTGCAGGCACAATCATCGTGTAACGATATATATAGCGCAGTCTTCTAAAATCTAGATAAATTCTAAAGGTCATGGTAATTTTTCATTACTTTCTTTTTGTTATTAAAGAAATCACTTCAGCTGATATTTATTAACCGTTCTGTTTGGTACATGTAAATACATATTTTAACTTTATTTTTATCGGCTTGCTTAATTACAATTTCTTATTACGTCCAGGATATGTTAACGCGATTGATGTAGCGACAATGCACTTGCCCAAGAGACTAGTTGCTAGACTAGGGAACTATAAATTAATGTACTGTGTATAATATCAATACATAGTAACAAACACACTTTCTCTGTCTGTCCATATGTATGCTTAAATCTTTAAAACACAAAGGATTTTGATGGAATTTTTAATAGATAAAGTGATTCAAGAGGAAGGTTTATACGTATAATAACATTTATTAAACTTTTTCGAAATTAATGAAAAAATTATCGCGTGCAATGCCGCAGGTGAAAGCTAGTATACATATTTAGAAGCAAATTAAGAATAGCTTTAATAATTCTAGTAAGTACAATTGGAGAACAGCGTGTAAATTATGTCATTACTTCGATGTATGTTAAGAAATTGAAAACATACATTTAGAACAATAATCTGTTGTAATATTATAAATTTGAAAGTGTTGCTTATCTTTTTTTCACGTCGCAATAGAACTATACTATAGAAAGAAGAAAGAAAGAAAAAAACATTTATTTGATGAACATGACATGATACAAAACTCTCTTCTCTTATATTATTTTTGTGCCTACAAATAATTGGGTAAATTAACATTAGTTCATTTTGTAATAATTCCTACATTTATATAGACTTCTAAATCCTGCACTGCATTTATTACATGAAGTAAAATTTTTGACATACTTTAATTTAAATTTAAGAAAGTTGTGAAAATTCTAGAAGCTCTACTAGCACATGCTCAATTATAAAAGTAAAAGTATTACTTCCAAACAAAACTAATATAATGCAAAATTATTGATACAGCTTATTGAAAATAGTAGACACAGACGATGTCGATACAAAATTAACGGGCCAGTGCATAAATAGACACGTTACAATCGGCGACATTGACGTTCTGGACACACGCATCCCCAAACATTTATTAACGAACAGCGAAATGTGTGGAGTATTTCATTCATAATATACATTCAATAAACCTATCACTTGTATTGTAGATTACTTTCGTTTTGTAAAGAATAAGGTTGTAAAAACCTTTCTTATTACTATATATAGCGCTTTTTTAAATCATTACAGTTTATTTATTATTTGCCCAAAAGGAATTTGTAAGAAACGACGAAATAATTTAATGACGGATTTTAAGATATCTTCTATATTTAAGTTGAACAAGTGTAATATGTAGTAAGACATTAACGACTTATTAAAAGGCTTTTAATATTTTTTATGACATATTTCAAAATTCTTATAAACTAAGAAAATGAACGAATAAATCAATATAAAATCTTACAATTCCAGCCAAATTACAGCATCGGTTACATTCAAATTGTAAGATAGGCGACTCCACAGCTGTCGTGTCCAATCCACGTCGTGCATACATCACGGGCTGCGGACCATTATTCTAATTGGTCACAAATTATGCCTGATCGGGTTAGCGTTTAGCTTAGTTTAGCTAGAAGGGTGGCCGAAACCACACGTTCATAATTCACTTTATTGTCTATTATGGTCAATTGTTTTGATTTCGACTGTTTGTGTTTGTTACATTGTTAAGCGATTAATTAGGTCTTTATTTTTTGTAGGGCTCGTAGAATTTTGTTCTGGGGAGGCAGCAAATTTCGTGATGTTATGTGCATATAACTGGTGAATATTTTTTTCTTAAATCGAATGTTTAAGATTAAAGATTAAAATTAGGAATTCTCTCAGTGTATACCTTAATTCTCCGCTTAGAAAAAATATAATTTCGCATATTGAAGTATTTTGTAAAGTTGGTTGATTTGTATCACCTAAAAATCTGTTATTTTAAATTAAGTCTTTGCTTCTTTGTCTGTTGATATAATCTCTCTCTATGTATTTATTTATTTGTTTATTTTTATTTTTATTTATAATGCTTTATTGCATTATTTATGTATGCATTATTTATGTACAAACTTAGAAAGAAACAACAAGAACACAGTAAACAAAAAAAACACGTTATTTGTACAAGAGGCGGCCTTATTGCTTAACAGCAATCTCTGCCAAGCAACCTGGTAGGAAAGGAAATGTACGAAGTTCTGTGATAGTGCAAAAGCAAAAGAAAATTTATCTGTATGTTTAAAAAAATAAGCTATAAAACTCTTGTGTATCTATATAAAAATGTATTGGTCTGAAATTAAAATGTAATAAATGTATAACTTCTGCTTTCTTTCCGACAATTTGCTGGCTCATTTTTTATATAATTTTTCCAAAGACACACAAGACACTTTAGAAAAAAATATTACTTTCTATCTTAACGTTAATTTACTGTGAAATATATATTTTAATCAAAATATCATTATCTCTTTAAACTTAAACATATTTTATAGTCAAAAACTGTAGCCATCACATTAACATAACACGAAAATCCCATAAACATATGACATTTGTTGAACACCCTCACACAAAGTGGTTTATCAAAGTTTCCCCTTAGGGCGCAGAAGGTTGATAATCATGTATCTAAATGGGTTTTTGTTTAAACTTTTAAAACATTATAGTCTCGTTCATAAATGTGCGTCTTCAATTTGTTAGTTTCACTGGTTAGAACTAGTTGTAATTAAATGCCTTTGAGAAAACTAATTCTTACTAGGGAAACCGCGTTCTACCGAATAGCGGGTAAGGCACACTTATAGCCATGACTTGCAGCATGCTTATCGCATATGTCATATACCACAGATAACTTAACACATACTCGTATATTA
>NC_052119.1:5643462-5692370 GCF_012273895.1 Zerene cesonia
AGTAATAAATGTTATTTGCAGTTAACAATTTTCTTTTTTCTTTATTACAATATTTATGGCAAGACTAGGTATACAAGAGGCCTCTGAGCATCAGAGCCTCTGAAAATTCGAAGCTCTCTTTTGAGGGTAAAGTGAATAAGAATGTTCTGGAAAAGATTATGAAATAGAAATTATTATGAAATGTACCTATTTGATCATAAATATACATATGGTGACCATAAAATATGAGGAAAAAGCTTACGTAAACACAAACTTTACTTCTTATATTATTTTCTAATGTAATGTATAAATGTTAAGCAATATATTTAAAACTCATGAAGACACTACAGACTAATATATATGACAATGGATTGTTTCTAATAATCCATACCATATATTGATTGCAATAATATTTGTCTTATTCATCTTCATCTATTTCGATAATTTCCTAAGAAAGTTTTTATTCTACGAACCAGTCCATAAAATAATGTTCAAAAATAAAAACAAGTTAATAAGCACAGAGCAGATTTATCAAACAAACGAAAAACACGAATGTGGGCTGCACGAGGCATGTTTTATTCAAATTTACTTACATTTATACTAACGGGGAAGACCTTTGCTATCCTGAATTGTATTCCCTCGCTACCCCATATATCTTCTTCACGCGGCACAACTTATTTATTCCTACAAAGTAATGGTAAAACAGAAAGTTCAGTTTACGCGAAAACGCGGTGATAAATTTATCAACATTTTACTTTAGGATAGTTTTACATACTCTACTGAGGAGTAATAGGATAATTCTTCAAATATTGTAGTTCTTTTGTATAAACTATAAAGTCACTCATATATCGCTATCTGTGAAAATTTATTAGTTGAAAATAAGACTGATGTTTCAACAAAATATGGGTTATAAGTGTTGGCGATTATTTTATTTTAATACATAGATGATTTATATACATCATTTGAATGAACAGAAGATAGCAAAAAATAACATAGTTAATATACTAAATATAGGATTGCAAGTGTGACCTGGGATAAAGTGTCTAGTTTTCTTAAAAAAATCACATATTTACGGTTATTAGAACAAGCCTTGCACAGACACGTTCAATATCCAACATAATATCATAGCGGATAATAAATAACTCGGTAGTCTTATAAATTATTATCGTGTTAGCTCACTGCTCATTTGCTGACGAAGTTTGTGCCCCTCGGGGATGGAACCAATCACGGCGCGGAGTGCAATATCAACTTATTACGGAAAAAGTAAGCTAGTAGCATGATATGATTGAACATAGGACGAATTTGTAATTTGGCGAGAGATGTCAGATTGATCATAAGCAGGATGCAAAGGAAAATAATAAATTATGCGTATTTTGATTTTAGTCGTCATTATTAAAAGTTCTTTATATAAAATAATATGATATTCCTAATGTAATGTTATTTCTAAGACAAATATTTATCGTTTTCTAACTCATTGTTTCAATAGTAATAAGCTATTTTGTTGTTTACGTCATTTTTGTATCAGAGATTGACAGTAGCGATATTAAAAATTATTTGTAGTGGAAATGGTTTCTAAGGAAAAAGGAAAAAGCTCTTCGAAAAACTTAAGTCTTTATCGAGTCACATAGGCAATATTTTTTAATTTATGTGAATTTTATCCTCTGCCAATCCTGTCAAATATGAGACAAGCGTATAATAAACCATTGATATAATTTTTATCCTATTCTTTTGTTGTGATAATGTTCACATAAAGAAGTATTCATACCTGCTGCCATTTTCTTTAATACATATCCAAAAGAAAGGCAAATGCGTTTTTAAAATAATGCGTAGAACGAATTTACGTATAATCCGCCGAAGTAATAAGAAGCCAGGTAATGCATCATACAGTTATTAGAGAGGAGACGCCGTATCCTCTGATGGGGACAATTTTTCAACAGCAACTCAACTGAAACAATCCCTGATTAATCCGCCGTGAGACTATTGGGCTTGAGTGTTTATTATCTGGATGGAATCAGTTTGAGACTTCAATATTTAATCTTAAAGTCATTTTATATGTCTTGTATGTGTTGGTTGTTGATATATCGTGTCGTATCGCAGTTCCAATAAACAGTTTTTTTAAGGAAATTTATAACGCATGACATGCTACCTTTTGTAAAAACTATCTAAGTATTGTCATCAATGTATCATATATATAATCTACCTAACTATTGTAATCAATATAAATCGATCAGAAAACGAGAAAATATTGCATTACATATTGAAATTATAAAAGTTATTACCCGTAATAGGGATACATTTTATTAAAATTCGACATATCTTTGAATATTCTTTACAGATTTAATAATGCCAATTGCATCATTATTAAAAAAAAAAAATTTCTATTATTATATATATTTTTTTGTTTGTAAGCACTCAATCAAGTATTAAAACGACTTATTCTATTCCATCAATAGCTACCGAGTCACTGCATTAATATTTTGGTTCAGTTTTTCACCACCGCCAATTCCCGAGAGCTGAGCCCAGTAAGTGGAAGGAAGGGGGCGGGGGAGGTACTCCGTCTCAATAAATTATCAGAGATGAGCGAGAACATTAACTAATTACGGACACCGATACCTGGTATTGAAGATAATGTTTTTATAGAATAAATTATGAGCTGGAAAATGATGGGTGGAAATTTCTAAATTCGAAGGGTATTTTAGTTAAGACGACACTGTACAGCTAGTTATATACAGCTGCGTAAGGATGTGTGTGAAAATAAAAAGAAGGAAACACCAGACAAATTCATAGTATACATGTATGTATGTAGAAATATAGATATAAAGAAAATGTACAGTTAAATCTTTAGGTATCCAATAGTAATATAAGATTACCAGAATTTGTTACTATATAAAGATACGGTAGCTAGACTCCTATATAATAAAATCAATGTTGGGGCTCCATCTTATCCTATCCTACTAATATTATAAATGCGAAAGTTTCGAAGGATGTGTGTTCGTTTTTTACTCTTTCACGCAAAAACTGCTGAACCGATTGTAATAAAATTTGGTACGTAGATAGTTGGACAACTGGAATGACATATAGGCAACTTTTTATCAGATATCCGATACAGACTTACTTGGGTGAAACCGCGGGGCGCAGCTAGTCCTTTATATAATTAAATCAAGAATGATTTGGCTCCATATTTTTATGTTTGAAAAATTTCGCATACCCTTACAAAGAAACAGTTTCATTTTAAAGCGTAAAATAAAATTGTGTAACGTTTTGTAGACAAACTTTTTAATCAACAGACCTCGAATCCCGGCTCATTGTTGCAAGCAAAATGCAAATCCAGACATTTCACCCTTTCCTATATTTAATTCAGGATCACGGAATGCAGGTAACAATCGTTACACGGTGTAAGTGTAAACGAAGAGTACGAAAAATTTCCCCGGCAAGGAAAAAAACAACAGCCTTCCTTATTTCCCCTGGCGATGGCCCGACGCTCCCGGTTTTACCCGGCAAAGGAAAATATAGCGATAAGACGCATTATAGATTAAACACGCTGTTCGATCGAATGTTCTAGATAACGTGTGTGTATAATGGCGGATAAATGGAGACGGAATTAACATATAAACTGCGCCGATTACATCTGGATATCATTGAATAATGTTTATGTGTTAAAGTTTATCTTGTACTTTATAGGAAACTTCTTACGTTAAATAGGGTGCGATGTTATTGCTTTTTTGAAACATTAAAAAAAACCAATGCAGAGCTAATACACTCGCAACCCTATGGTTGTTAAATATTATATTTAATTACTATTGATTAGTTCATATGCTGCATTTAAATTTTTTTGTAATTTTTTTTAATAGAAAAAATCGATCATGACTTGGAATTTAAACCCTCGTCCATCACCGTACATTGAGGACACTTAAATTATTGGCCATACATGATCACACCTGACCCATGGGTATTTATTTTTTCGGTTTTATATTCCTTACGAGCACATCATCGTCCCATCGTCATGGTCACGGTTTTTTAGATTCTTTAATTTTTTTTTTATAATTCATTCGGTTTTAAAAACGTTCTTGTTCAAGGCTTTAAATTATAAAAATTAAAATCATACCCACCTACTTATCATTTATTCAAATTCCTCCCAAGTGGGAGGTGCTTTTAACATTTTTCCGCAAAAATAATGGGATAAAAGAATCCTTCTTATCCTATTAACATTGTCCATTATTTTAAAGTAAGCTTGATGCGTGCTGGTAATCGCTATTAGATCAAACTTAGCCGCACACATGTTAGGCTCGGATTACGTCATGTAGTGACACCCTTGCTGATGTGGGCTTTTGTATAGCAGGAGCATAGACTATAGAATGTATTTATTTTTTACGTTTCATAATGTTTCTGGCTATTCTATTGCATTAAATGATTGAATTTAATTAGAAGTAATATGTGAACAAAATAATCAAAACCTACTTATGAACAAACTATATAAACAAACCAACTTATGCAAACGACATTTTATAAAAAAACTGAACTGAAATTCGATGAAAATTTTAAACGCTCATTAAAAGTTCTCCGTTTTATTAAAAATCATATAAATAGGATGAATTTCAACCAATTTTAACATTAAGTTCATCAAATATTGGTATGATATATTAAATTCTATAAATTCTGCTATTTTGAACCATTAAAAGCATTAAAACATACAATCATTCACATAGCCATGCCGGCATGTCGTACACACCAAAAATGAACAATCGCGGGCCAAGTGTAACACAAGTAGGAGCGCATATGGTAAGACTAATTCCGCTGCCCCCGTTGGGGTTGAAATAAAATAAAAAGCAAATTAGGGGAAGATCTAGCACACCCCTTCGATTTTTGATAAATTCCATTATACGTTATATTGCATTATCTGCTCACGTGATGTATGATCTTGCGTCTAATATTACATGTACAAAATAAGTATGTATTAATATACCAGCGCCTTCTAAATCTCAATATAGAATATGCTAGCGCCTTCACTCACATGGTATCCGGATAAAAAGCGCTTTCGATTTTAAGAATGTGAACAACTTTCCATATAAATAATATCGGTGTAGATCAATATACATACTTTGAATAAAGTTTTCTGTGTTTAATAATATCCATATAATATTTAGCTTATTCCGAAAAGAACAACGAATCTGTGTTTCTATTAACTAGTTAGTCACACACATCAATAGGCGCGTTTCCTTTTCCTCACCCTTACCAGTTCATTCCTTCTTTCCAGTCGTCATTCCTTTCCCGATATTAAATAAATAAAAAAAAATGTGGTAAATATCTGTACGAATGTTACTTTTCTTATGCATTGAAATTGAAATAGCTGACGTCTTGACGGGCATAGAGCTACGGCGTAGTAGTAGTAGAAATAGCTACACTTGTCCGCTTATTATATAGGACGCTTTTACTTCATAACAATCTAAAGTTATAACTATTAAATGAACAAAAAAAATATTTTATGCCATAGAAATATAAATTATGAATATGCATGCACAAAAATCTTTCACATCCTTAATATACTGTAATCCCTACTAATATTATAAATGCGAAAGTAACTCTGTCTGTCTGTCTGTCTGTTACGCTTTCACGCCTAAACCACTGAACCGATTTTTACAAAATTTGATATGAAGATAGAAATGAACTTGGGAAAGAACATAGGATACTTTTTATCGCGAAAAAAGGGTAGAAAGGGTTGAAAGAGGGGATGAAAGTTTGTATGAAAGTTCGTTATTGTCAAACCGATTTTGATGAAACTTGGTATAAAGATGGAGATGAACGTGGGAAAGAACAAACCACACTTTTTGATGCGAAGAAAATACTCCTTACCGTGTCGCGCGATATAAGCGAATTCTACGCGGGCGAAGCCGCGGGCGAAAAGCTAGTCTACTATATAAAAATAAGTCGGGTTTTCCTTCCTGACGCTATAACTCCAGAATGCACGAACCGATTTCCATGGTTTTGCATTCGTTGGAAAGGTCTCGAGCTCCGTGAGGTTTATAGCAAAGAACATTCAGGAAAAATTTCAACAGAAAAGTGTGAAAATCATTTTTCACATACTGCCATCTGGTGGCGAAACGGAGTTCGCCGGGTTTGCTAGTAAGTTATATACTTAATGAATTTCTATATTAAATATATATTATTAGTTTTTTAATTGTTCATAGTTTTGATTATGCATATCATTTACTAGTACCACATGTTAGGCAATTTGTATCATAAGTGTTACCCGCTGTGCTGTATAAATTATTTGGCGAAATATTTGCACGCCCCTTCGCTATTAAAATCATTATTTGTTACAAGGAGAGTTGATTGTGTTAGTTATTATAACGCATTGATATTTTATGGTAATTGGTATATATATGACACTTGGACACTTGGTATATATATGATATGGAAAATAGTTATTTGTGGTATGCGAAAAATAGAGAGGGTTTTATTTTGTATTTGATAAATATCCAAAATTATTCAGGATTTTGTTTTAGTTAGTTTCGTTACATAACAAAGTGATAATTAATGTTTTAGGATTAAAGTTATTCATGTTCCCTTTCATCTCGATTTCTTTTTTGTTTATTTTTAGAAATCAATTACTGCGATTACATGAAGAATAGGCGAACCTCTATGATTAAAATTTTTTAAAGTACAGTCCTTAGATAAGTTTAGGCAGGGGGAGTATTGAATTATTTCGAATTTCTCACATTGAAATAGTATTTATTGTATTTATGGAATCTTAAGATTAT
Organism: Zerene cesonia; assembly: GCF_012273895.1. NCBI lineage: Eukaryota > Metazoa > Arthropoda > Insecta > Lepidoptera > Pieridae > Zerene > Zerene cesonia. Next base: position 5,650,200 of record NC_052119.1, read on the forward strand.
ATAGATAGATATTATTGTATAGCTTTAAAAGTAAATTTATGCGTTTGTGCGCACACTGTGAAGTCTTAGATGTCAGAATCTAATAATCCATACTGTTGTTAAACGAAGATGTTTAGACAGATTAATCGTGTGGGGAGCGAGGGATGAGACACGGGAGGAACGAGCCCGAGCTGCATACGCCATGTTGATAGTAGTCCCGAGCCGCTGACAACGTGTCAACACTATTTAGGACCTATACTATTTATCATCAAGTATCGAGTAAAACCTCGGCATTTATCTGCTTTTGCTACGAGATCAAAGGCACAAAGCTCCTGTATACTGTCTGCTTATAGCCTTATAATGATATAATATATTTAGTAAATTGCTTTTTTCAGATACCTCTATAAACGCTTTCACGATTATCCTCCTCCTTATCTCCTTATAATATATAATAGCTACATTTCTACTTGCGCCATTGATCGCGTCTATAATGCTTTATCACTTTGCTATTCGATGTTGTTTTTAAATTCGGTTACGTATTTCTTACGGATCTTTTTTTTATTGAAGGGGTCACGGGAGCTGGTTAGTATACATCCGTTACCCAAAGATGAATTTCCTGCTGGTTCACTGTTGAAGATGGTGCAATGTTTAAAATCTCTAGTCCTAGTATAGTCCTAGGATATGTCAGTCAGTCATTAACATTTTTATACATAGATTATCGAATCTCATGTTGCATTTAGAATACAGCTATACAGTGTAAATGCCACAACAGTAGCAGCAATCAGTCCCGGCGTTTCGGGATAATGAATCCCACCGGATTGTTCCCGACGTAACAATCGTGACTTAACTCTCGATCAATTCCCAATACGTCCAGCCGTTCAGTATATAAGTGGTGGACTGGATGGTGTAAGATTTTTGGAGATAAGATAAATAAATAATCATGGAAAAAAATGCTATATGTGTAAAAAAAAAATAATTGCAATAACTGTATAAAATCCTTCGTGTTATACTTCAGTTAGTAGGTTAGATGAAAATAAAGAAAATATTATTTAGGGCTCATATCCACGCCATTATAATGTTGGAGCCTTTAGATCTAAGCTTAAGTTCAAGTCAGAAAAAATAATTAAAACGGACATCACAACTCTTGTTTCATATATTATATGCACTCAAGAATATACCCCGTCACACTCAGGCGTAATGAAATTTATTTGAATCTTGTAATTAATTTATTTGTCAATTTTTTTATATGTAAACTAGCTATTACTTACATAACCAAAATCTTTGGCCACTACCAGAGTATGATTTCGTATTGTCAAATACCAAATAACACATTTCATTAACACAGATATGATATAAATATAGAAGTCTTATTGAATAAATAAAAGTTTGTGTAAATTGTTAAATTCTGTGTTATTTATAGAACGGGCATTTTAATTTAGCTTTGAATCACATCATTTAATGAAAATAAAGGATACCTAAAAGTTGACCTACACCATATATATGTATAATAATATTACAATACTAAAACTTAATTTATCGACTTACAAAATAAAAACTAACTTTTCCCACCAATGATTGGAATTACCATGATAAATCATGACATTTTAGCCTCGACTTGAAAAAGCAACGTTGAATTACTGTATAATTAATAAAAATTGCTCCATTAACTTCGGCATCGATCTACTTCTTACAGCAAGTTGATCTAAACAACCCTCTGGTGTATAAGCCAATAACAAAAAAGAGGGCCTGAGATCTTAATGAGGCATCTCTTGTTACTTGTGAATATTTATAAGCGGCTATCGGTAGCTGATGGTGCTTTATTTATCAACTAATATTATTAAAATAACTTATAGATTCAAAGAACTAAACGAAATTGGATGAAATTTGGTACACATATCTGAATTTGGTGGACTCTATTTGGATAAAGTAACAAAATAAGTTTTGCTATATTTAACTTACCTTAACCACCATCAATATAATTACAATAAACTGCTTCCCAGGCTTCACCCGGATTGATATGGGTTTAAAAATAGATTGATTAAATCCTGAATAGTGTAGCTTTATGTGAGTGAAAGAGTTTTCATGATCAGATCAGTACTTCCAAACCTTAACCCCCACAAAAAATACAAAGTTGTCCATGTTTGTATATTTTGTTCTCTCTTTCTTTGATAATCATAGATTAATAACACAACAAAAATAATTGGGAATTGCCATACTACATTCTAGCTAAACAAGCCAATATATTATCTAAATCAAAATTCGCTAAAATATCAAACGTAGGTAGGGTAACTTCATATTTAACTATAGTATGAAGAAAATTAGCATATGGCTGGAAAGCGACAATCGCTAGTCCCACTCCCAAGTATAATAAAGCAATTATAACTGTCATATTTCACCCAGGTTCGTCTCTATTTACATTTATATTGGAATCTGCGCCAATCGCCAAATATATTCGTGTCCGTCCATCATTTTGAATAGACTTTGAATTTTAGAATGTACAACGTTTGAAATTTTGATATTTAAACATCGTTTGATCTCGTTTTCAGCAATCACAGTGACAAATTGTACTCTTTTTGACCGTGTATTTATAATTTTGAATTTCAATACTTGCATGTAATATCAATGATTTTTGTCATACACACAGATGAAAGAGGTTTTTCATACTTTTTTAATCGTTACATTCATTGGTTTATTACTAAAGTTTAGAAATTTATTCTACTTATATTTCAGTAATTCAAGATTCGATCTTTATTATGATAAGATTTAAATTAAATATAGATGTTAGGTATACTGTTATTATCTATCCACATTCAACCTATTGCAAAGGATAGAATATTCTTACATTCAAGTCCTCACGTAATAGTTAATACAGTTTGGGGTTAGATGTGCCTCCACCCGCACATGTGGAATAAAATCGGAAACATATGCGTATTTGCAATTCGGTCCACGCGAAGGCTGCACTCTTCCTGATTCCATTTGGGAATTTCTGTCGCCACAAACTCACAAATCACTACTTTCATTATAACGCTGTTTCTCTTCGCTCATACGTATCCAACTGAACTTCGAGACACGCTTCATTTTAAACCTTGCAATTAATGTTCGTTGTTTCGAGGATTTTTAATCAAACATCAGCTCTACGATACTACTATTCTTACGAAATTTTATTGTATTTTTCTATAATATAATGGCTAAAATATAATGGCCATAAACAAATATTTATTACCTTTTTAAATATTTGTTTAATTTGCAAAAACGTTTATCTATTCTCAAAGCATTATTTTTAAACACGTCCAATTTTACTCGTGTAAGCTTCTAAATCAATATATATTTAAAAGCAGAAGTGACGCAGCGCGCCATTACTAATAAAACTTCAAATCCCTGGATGAAATAAAAATTCTTACCGCGCGTCCAAATAAATAACATTGACAGGCGTACGTAATAGCTTTTACACATCCGCTGGTCAAAACGGGCAACGCGTTTTATCCTATTATTGTTTCTGAGAAATTGTTACAGTTTTGAAGAGTGACCCTGCCGTTTTTCTTCCGCAGCTAGTCGGCCGGAATGAAAAATTTTTCAAGTCAGTCCCCCGTCTCCCTGGGGTGCCGTAAAGCCTGGACGCCGGACACTCCGCGGCCGACCGCCGTCGCACAATTTGTCATATTCATATGTTAACGTGCCCGTCTTTTCTTGCAAAAAGTGGATAACTTAATTCCGGGGACGGGGGGCCGTTATTCGATTTGTGGACATTCAAATTTCATGTCTTGTTATGGTAATACAGGTGTTGTTTCGCCTCCAGCGGCTTTCATTTGTTTTGACGAGGGACGAGACCGCGGTTGCGATGTTTTAAGATTTTTTGTACGACGGATTGTTGTTGTGGCTTTGGAAAGGGACATTTTTATTGCAATGCAATAAATAACTGAGAAAATTTGTTTCATTCATTATTATCATACTACAAAAAATAATATATGTATTAACAGCTTTATAGTTATAAAAGTATGAAATTATGTAATCATAACAAAGTTTAAAATTGAGCAGGAAAACTTTATACCGATAATTTTATGAAAAGTAAAAACCCTAAGAGATTGTTCCGAATTATTCCAACAATCGCTTGACATTTCTGTTTCGTTCCTAAAAAGCAAAAGGAACAAATCATCCATGTAAGCAACTCTAGAACTGAGAAGGTCCCGCGCCAATATCAATAACCCATATAATTGATGGCTTGTCCGATTTCTTTCGACCGCCCGTTTCTCACTCGCTTTACGACATACGTGGTTCATGGAAGTATAAGTTAATTTTATTAGTTTTATAGTTATTAGTGATCTGGTATAGATAATGCGAAGATTAAATCAGTATTTATGTATGAATTGTAAAAAGGAAAACATGGCTATAGATGTAATCCTGTAGGACATATACCAATACATTAAAGCTTATTTCAATTGTTCCAAAAGCATTATATTTATACATTGTAATAAGGGAATCTATTGATTCTTAATAAATTTATTAATTTAGCAGAAATGAAATTCATGGAAAGCTAAAGTTGTTTCGTTATTTCGTTACATTAATAATCATTATCTATCATAAAAATAATCAAACATGAAAAAAAAATAAATAGTCTCTCATGTGGCCCCATCTTAATTTGGTCTAGTTCTGACAATTCAAGACTTTAGTTTTATGTTAAAAATTATCATTTTAAAACCAAATGCATTCACCAAAAATAAGAATCACGCTCTCAATACAACACCTAAATATAGTATACCTATAATGCTTTACTAAATTAAAAATTATCGCATAATCTATCATATCTCATCAAATAAATTAACATCATTACTCGCTACGTTAATGGTGCTTATTACTTAAATTTGCTCCCGCAGCGTCATTTAACGCAACTAGCAAAGTAAACAGAATTTTTGTCACCATATCCAATGAAATTAACTGCCTTCCACTCGATGACTTTAACTTATGACATGGCCACACGCGATCGCGTCACGGTAATGACAGAATAATAAATTATGTTGTAATAAGTTATTATAATGTCCACTTGGGTATATGTCCCCGAGTGGATGGGTGTGTTAATGCGAATTTACTAAATTAAATTTAGTTTTGTATAGGTAATAAAGGGTTGAACGCGATGGTATCGATATTGTGAAGTAGCATGATACCGTTGTACCGGGTAATGCCTTTGGAAATTTTTATTTTTATGTTAAATGACAGCTATAGAATCATATATTATTCACACATATTCTTTATTAAAATTAGATTTCGATACTGATTATTACGCTCTTTCTTCATTTCAAACTCAAACTCAAATTCAAACGTATATTTATTCAATTTGATTTCTTATAGAAGCACTTTTGAATCGTCATTACATAGTTTTAACATTTACCACTGATTCAGAAAGCAGTTTCTACAGAGAAGAGCCGGCAAGAAACGCGGTATTTCTATATCTTATTGTTTATTCTATATTGTAATGCATAGTTACTAATATTTTAACCGCGAAAGCATGAATGTATGAATATCAAACCTTGGATAGATCAAATCTAACAAAAAGACAGGTTATTGGCATGATATTGTCGGTCCCAATATCAGTAGGTAAGTACTTCATTGAGGTGAAATAGGGGATAATAGGTAAGAAGATCAACTGTTGCATGATAAGATAAATTATACACGAAAACGACAAGTCTGTGATATTGATACAAAAGCTACTTCGTCTGCTACCTTTACTAGTTCAAAATATATATTACTGAAAGCTTTCATTTAAAAAATTAGAACGTTAAAAAGGCAGGGCTGAAATGAGCTTTACTTGCTATTAATCCGATAAAGTCGGTATATGGGTGTTATAAATTCTAGTACTTTATTTAAGTAAACAAATGTGCATAGCATTTGTCTGTTTAGTATGCACCCTCGGAGAGGCTTAGATAGCATAAAGTAGTTAATTTTTAATTACAATTTTATTACGAACACGTCCCATCCAATTAAAGGGAATTTATGAGAAGTGAACGTGAATTTTGTTACTATATTTAAAATATAAATAAATTGAAACAACTAAATTAAAAATACCATAATACAGAGCAGTGGTAGCTCCATGATGAGAACCTCGAAGTTCAATCCAAAGGAGAATGGAAATGGGACGGGGTTTTAGACCAGATCATTTTATATTTAAATACAAATAATTACAATGTTCAATAGTGGATACTGTTTATCTATTGGCATGGACCATATATCACGATAAAGAGTAAATTAAAAATATATATTAATTCAGCCAATTAATAGGTCATATATTCAAATCACATTTAGAAAATCCCCTTATTAAAAAAATTTATTTTATTAAACAATTATTTACCACTGGATTGGAGACATATCTAATACTAGCGATTCGCCCCGGCTCCGCCCGTCGTACATATTTAAAGCCTATGACACTCAGTGAAGTTGTAGTTTTCTAATAGTGGTAGATCTTTTTGAAATCGGTTTTTGCGTGAAAATATTACAAAAATGTCGTAAATTCTTTTTTCAATAATGGTTAAGTTTATTTTATCCGGCATCCAATGTTGAATACAAACATTATCTCTGAACTTGCTTGAACTTGACACAAAATGACGCAGCATCGATTATATGTTTATATAAATGGCATAGTATAACCTAATGTAAGTAACTCGAAAACTAAGTAATACAACCTCAAATCGAAGAATATGTTAAAACATCCACTCCACCATATATGTTGACATGTCCCAGTTACACAATTTGTATCTAGAAGCATTACCCAATACTTGGATTATACGTACCTATTTTTTGCGACCAAACCCTTTGAAATTCGAGCCGCGAAGTTGCCTGATGGAAATCTGAATTCCCCACGCTTTCCGATACGCGTACGATATCTTATATCCTAATGTCACTTGGGATACGATGAGTAGTTCTTTGTACTCAAAGGCACCTGTTTTTTACATAAACAGAATCTATTTTCTTGGTAACGGCGATGTATCTTGACTCGTTATTTTGTATGCGAAGTGACAGATCCACTCGGTACGCTGTAAAGAACACGCTGATATTCTTACATTGTTAATTCAAATTTGTATCAATTTGGTTTGAACCTACTTTGAATCTTCATATAATGAGTACGTACATTTAATAAAATCGTTCGCTCTTTCGGCAAAGAGTACTGTCTCCCCAAAATCAAACTTCAAACAAATTGTTAATTTATTCGTTTGCACTTTACCTTATACTGCTGTGGATTTATCAATTTAAACAATAAAATCAAAGATTTTTTTATGTGATACAAAATATTATATCCAATCTCCTTAATCTACGGTTTATCTACTCGGCACAAAAAATTAGCGAATACATTAGTACAAATAAAATCACGATAAATAATCTAACAACATCACCATTTGTAATACTTTTAAAAATTATTCTTTTCAACGATTCAGAAACACACAAATGCACTCGACATAGCGTTACCATTTATCAGTCAATAAATATGATAAAAAGTATTATTGGGGCGCCAATGTGTCCCCCGGGTCGGACCTAGCCCGAATATTGTTTTTATTTTCATCTTATATTCCAATGTATTTTATTGAAATGACCTTTCGTATTGAGATTTATTTGTCTAAAATTTGCATGTACCCACCATCTGTAATATTTTCCTTTGTTAAACCGAAATATTTTCTGTATATTATTGATATTTATAAATGACCACAAGACAAAATCACATGAATCCCGCGCTATTATTTTTAAATTAGGAATTTGGATATCTTCGATATGTACTGTAAAACGGTTGACAGCTTCTTCTAAATTAACTTTTTAAAATACTTTTCTTTATTACATTTCTTTAGATGCCAGCTTTCTATAAATTGCAGATAATAAATAACCAACACAATAATTATTAAATTTCTGTATACGAAAAGGTTCACGATTAATTATCACAAATTTAATAGTTAAAATAAACATTTTTATATTTTTAATTTTTCTTAATTTTTCAATTAATGCAATGTTCTGTAAATAGTTATTATTCGTACTAAGTAATGCATATAATACTGATTGTGTTTTTTTCCTTTGAGTGCTTATCAAATTATCTAAGTATTGGTGATTAGGAGAGTTGGTATACAAATATACATCATGTAGTGTACATAAGTGATTATATCAAATATACATCATGTAGGCGATGTAACATTCTGTATATATTATTTGCATTGAACGTCATAAATAAAATCCCCATCACAATTCCCTCAGCCCAAAACAAATCCCATAACAATATCCCAATCGACAAACAAACTGAAATATTGTCTAATTACTGGACTAACAAATTTTAAGCGCAAACAGTGTCACCTATAGTATGGCAATAAGGGTCGAGGTCCCGATTACCAACACTTTCATATTTACTTATTGTAAACTCACATGACAGGTGCCTTAATAGGCGGAATGACATGGCGGGTGCGGTATGGCAAAGAATATTGCTATTTGCATTTAAATATTATTTTAGCCGGCGGTAGGTTCGTTTACTTGTATCATATAAAATGTCGGATTCGTTCACTTGTATGATATAAAATAATAAAACATATGGATAATAATAGTTAAAATTAAGGTACCGTACCGTTAGCGTACAATTTTTTCAATTGTAAGTGAAAACAACAAAAGGACGTTCAAAGGACGATCAAATATGAACTAAGAAAATTAAATAATAAATAAGTGTAATGTAAATACGCTAAATCCTACTAATATTAAAAACGCGAAAGTTTGTAAGTATGTATGGATGTTTGTTACGTAGATAGTTGAATAACTGAAATAAGACAAAGGCAACTTTTTATCCCGATATTTCTACGGGACACAGACTTGCGTGCGCAGCTAGTTCTTAATAATACTTCTTCTTTATTTGAACCTGTATTTAATGAAAAAATGCACTAGTTTATATTTTAAGAATTTGATACAGCATGAAAATAAGAAAAATATGTTACTATTTCTTTTAATTGACACAAAACAGTAAAAGTGAAATGATTTGCCGATAACCTACCACCAATCTCTGTATCAATACTTTTTATTATAAAACTGAAGAGATTGTTTGTTTGGTTGAAAGCGCTAATTTTAAGAACTACTGGTCCGATTTGAAAAATTTTTTCAGTGTTAGATAGCTCTTTTATTGAGAAAGGCTATATATGTACCACGGGCGAAACCGGGGTGGACCGCTAGTCTAAGATATTTATAATACGAAATAATGATATTTATACATGAATTACATATAACGTGTCGAATTTTTAACAGTTCTTCAAGCATTATCTATGACACCGAACGGCCATCTCTTGGGAAATCCACTGTTGCGCGCTAGTTACGGGCGCCGCGGCGTAACCCGGGCGCGGTTACCTATACCTGTAATTAATTAATTATCGATCCGTGTATTATATTTAATATCGTGCACTACTATATAATAAATGTACTAATGTTTATTTGTGTCGAAATCAATTTGATATAAACAACAATTGATATGTTGAATGCGGTAAATGTTTTTAAATATAGCGTACAAGTTTCTTACAGTACAATCGTTATGAAAATACAATTATCGCGAGATTGCACAAAAAGCACGTACATACTTAAAATATTTGAAGTCAATATTACATAAAACCTACGTAGGTTAATCCCAATGAATGGAGGTTCACTTTTCAGTCTTGTATAAAGAGGGCAAAATTATTTATAATTAATATTTGTCATATTTCTTCAGTTTCTCTAGTTGTTAAAAATATCAAACGGTATACGTTCCAATCTCCCACATAGAAAATTTAAGGAAGTCATCAAGTATTACGCACATTTTCCATTCATTTCTATACATCAACCGTTTCAATTGATGTAGGTATACCCATCATCAGTTTATAACACGCGAGTCCTGAAAATGAACTCTTTCATTTCTGAACATAACAAAACATTTTAACCTCCAGCTCTATCTCTAGTAACTGCAAATAAAATTCACAATAGACACAACTGAAATATAAATGCGAGAGGCGTCGGCGATGTCTGGAAGTGCCAACAATTGAGACAGTTACCCTATCTCTACAAACCGATAATGGTGCTTGAATTCTCTGGGCACATGTCTGACTGAATGTCGTCTGGATGTAACGCTGTATTTATTTACTAGAAATACGGAATGGACGCGACAATTAAGATCTTTTGAATATCTGGAAGTAACGAGATATATATTGTAGTGATGTACTGATCGTATAGTGCGCATGTGTGTGTTAAATTGGAGGTTTATTAAACATAGTATGGTACATGTGGTCGTCAAAATATTGAAGATTTTATTGTTGACAATCTTATTATTAAAAATGCTGATATGTGTGATGCAGCTTACGATAGACAAGAATCAGAGAGAACAGATCTTAAATACCGATGATTTACTAATACTATGGGAACTACACTAAGAATTATACTGATAGTTTATTAAATTCAAAGACAATTAAGACAAAAATTCCATTATTCGAAATTCAAATATTAGTCGTTAGATCGTGTGCAGAGCAATAAAAACCTTCACGATAAGCAAGCAGTATAAACATGGACAACATAACGATGGGTTGAATGTGCCCTGACGGACGTAAGGGGGTTGCGGCCAAATTGTAAATAGTGCTAGCTCCCGTTTAGTTTGCAATATTTGTGCGGTTCCGTGTAAATGGAAAAAGGTGAGAATAGAGAAGGATTCATGCAGAGGCTTCCGAGTAGCGTTAGCAAGAGAAGCAATGTTAACAAGGAAATAAAGACCACTAAAATTAGGCAATAAACAGTCAAAAATAAAGATGACAATATCATAAATTAGTATAACATACTAACTATAATACGTGACAACTTTTTTTTTTGGTCTCACTTGCGAAGCGATTACACGCATACTAAAAATATTATTGAAAAAGTGACAATTTAACAAAAACCTTTTTTTTCATTTCATCACCAAAGCTTAACGAAATATTTGCTTATTCCTCAATAGAAAATACATACTATTCATCTGCATCCTGAATATGTCTAGCGTTTTTATTAAAATCAGAAACAGAAGAACGACGACATACTACAATAGACCATATTGTTTTATACTACATTAAAATCTCAAAAATCATTCGCCGTCGTCAGAAATGAACAGAAAATCTCTAACAAAAGCTTATCTGTACATAAATGCGGGTACACACGATATCGAAAACGCTGATGTGTGTAAGTCGACGGAAATTAGACGTTACGACATCAGGGAATTGCCGGCTACGCTGCATTGTATTGTGAATATTGTCTGCTTATGGCCTTACTTTGGTAGTGTATTGGTTCATAGAACATACACGAATTAATTAACTGTAATAAAATTAAAAAAAAAATTGCCGTGACATAACAAATTATGTAAATGAATTTGAAGTGTTGGTAAAAACAAATCAAAGCAAACTATTTATTTGTAAGTGTTGGTACCTACGTAATGATTATACTGAACAATATTTAAATCATAGCACTATGATTTGCCAATTAAGTAGCATACGGAATATTATTTGTGGTATTCATTCTTATAATATATATATTCAATATTATAACATAAAATGGATTTTGAATATTTACGGATGTGTTTTTCCAACTATTTGAAATGAACACGTAGAATATGGTGATTGTTATCCTACTATCCTACGAGTATTACAAATGCGAAAGTGTGTATGTGTGTTTGTTATTCTTTCACGCTAAAACTACTGTACCGATTGCAATGAAATTTGGTACCTAGATAGCTGAACCACTGGAATACCATATAGGCAACTTTTAATCCCGATATTCCTACGGGATACGGACTTACGCGGGTGAAGCCGTGGGGCGCAGCTAGTAATATATAATTTGAATGCTCTTATTAATAAACTAATACATTTATTCAATACATCTAAGGCTCTTATAATCATCCGAATTTTTTTGGTCTTTGCAATAAAAATCACAAACTTAGAAAGTTTAATGCACTACATATATGCCATATACTACTTATATATACCAAATAATATTAATACCTTACTTATTGTATATTATATATTATTTGAATGAAATTTAAAACGACTTGTATATGCATAGAATTAGAGTGCCTTGTGAATCAATATTTTTCTTATTTTAAAACAAAAAATTTTTGTATGAATTAATTTAGATTTAAACATTAAAATAAAGTTTTATACTATTATTAAATACTATTATTTAATACTATTATTAAATACTATTATAAAGAATCAGTTCCTATACCTATAGTCTATATTCATCTATACTCTCTAGTGTCTATAGTCGAAGTATAGTCTGTGTCACGCGTGCCTAATCGTGTCACGCGCCATGATTTCCATTTGACGTGTTTAATTGGACATACGCTAGTGCGTAATTTGTGTTAACTCGATCAATGTGTACGTGTTTAGTTATCAATTTATTATATCTTTGTACCTTTATAAGTACAAATAACTATAAATGCAATGGTGCATCGTAGGATATAGATATCGTAGGATATTAGTAGTAATATTATAAATGCGAAAGTTTGTAAGGATGTGTGTGTGTTTGTCGCTCTTTCACGCAAAAACTGCTGAACCGATTGCAAAGAAATTTGGTACGTATACAGCTGGACAACTGGAATAATATATAGGCAACTTTTTATCCCGATATTCCTACGGGATATGGACTTACGCGGGTGAAACCGCGGAGAGCAGCTGGTTATAAATAAAATACCAGTTTAAATTAAGAAGATAGTAAAAGAGAATAATTGAAGGCAATATTAACATGCATATAAATTCTTGAAAAAACAAATTGAGCTATGTACGTATTTATGTGAAATGTTGGCAAGAGTTGTTGAAATTGATCCTGAAATGAACATCTGTAACATCCGTATTTAGATTTTGTGTTCAAATATTTATAAATTGCATCTAATTCTATAATAACATCAAACTAAAAAAAAAATAGCAAACAAATTGAGTGACTTATAAACTCAAATAAACAACACACGGAAATATTATACTAAGTCTAAATCAAAAGGGCCCAGTGAACGAGGCGCGAGTAATTAACGCCATGAGAAATAATTCACGCACCGACAAAACGAGGATTTTAATACGTAAATGAAATAATTCCTCAGATTGATGACGATACCTCGCCTTTTTTTCTGAATTTTCCCGCGCTCGACTTTTTTAATTATGTTTTATGGACTCGCGATTCGCAATTTACTGGATTAACTTCGTTTTGAATCGAGCCGTTTTAATTATTTGAGAGGATTGCTTTTTTATTAAGTCCGGGAGTTTGGTTCTGTGAAATTTATCGGTATTTTTTTATAACAAACCTTATAAGAGATGTATGTTTAGAATTTTATTTCCTTATTAACAATTGTTAATGATTTATGTACTTTTATTTATCATATTATTATTATTATAAAATTATTTAAAACCTAAATAATATAGCGTATTGACGTGAAACCCGTTTTAGCGTATATAAACTTTTACAGTTAATCATAACTTCATAAACTAATTAAAACACAAAACTTAACCATTAGCGAAACCATGTCGTATTTCAGTAATTAAAGCTTCGTCCACACGTACAACTCGCCGACAAAACTCATCCACATGAATTCGTCCCGCTATTATAATAATCCAAACTTCTCTCGAAATAACATTAAGCAAAATCGCCGTCCATTTTCACGCACCGCCACAGAGCAGAAGGAGTGAGACAAAAGCTCTGTCCAGCATGCGGTATCAAATAATTTCGACACCCATCTCTACCATTCTATGGCCAGCTCAGTTAAGGGCAGGCTACACTGTAGCATGTTTTAAAATTATATGCGTTTCATTTACAGAGACGAGGACGAGTCGGCAAACAATCTCCCTCAGGAGCGAAACTTTCCGTCCACCTAGCGACAATATTTGAAAGTTATTTCAACATTCACAACCCTCATAGGCGCCGTTAAAATTTTCCCTGCCACCTTATTCATAATACACATGTATTTTATCTCGTTTCAGCGCGTATACTCGCGCAAAGAGTGTATGGGATGGAAATATTTACAAACTGACATCTCTGAATTAACGGTGGTCGGCTCATGATAATTTACATATTTAGGTGAAATTAACCTCGTTGCGTTAAATTGTATTATGAATATTAATAGCATGCGTGCGCGAGTAATGTAATATATTTGGTGGCTAAGTGAAGATCCATCTTTATGACTCAGATTTGAGTGCAAATTTATGTTTATTGTACTGAGTCGAATTATAACTTTCACTAAACCTACGGTCAGGCTTGCAGCTTGACAACTTAACGTATAGATAGTCTATTCAAACTCAAACTTTTATTAATTCAATTAGACTTCTTATAAAAGTACTTTGGAATCGTCATAACAGTTTAAAAATTTGCCACCATAAAATATTATACTACTTATATAAATCATTACATATATTTGAGTATGTAAACATTTAATTATAAAAATTTGTTAAATTGCCGTTTTACAGATCAAGCATGTGAAGAATATGTAAACTCAGCTTCATATAAAAATGCTAATATTCTTGCGAATATTGTCATCCTGATTATAATACACAAAATTTTCAAGAAGCAACAACCAGAGGCAATTTTTTGAGTTTTCTCGGCTTATTTGGTTATCTAATAAAATATTACGAGCTTTCAGAAGTACCCTCAAGCTGTCCCCTAGTGGCCATGCCTTACCTATTCAGTTATTGCCGTAAGCAATGTCTCAAATGTGTAAGAAGATAAAAATCTAAATATTGTAGCATATAGGTCTCTTGCACCTAATATTAGAGAAATCATTTCAATTTATATTGTGTTTATAACATATTGTACTGGTTTTTATTAAGAACATGACATGGATGTTAACTTTCTCATTTAATTTTATTTTAGACTACAAAATACCACTGTTATATACAATGCTACATTTCTGTGGAAACAATAAACAGAAATATTGATTTAATTGTCAATATCATAATGAAATACGAATCAGCCAGGTTAATATAAGCCAGATTGCTACTTATTTAGAACTATACAATATTATGCAATCTTTATCGTTTAACTGTACGAGTAATCACAATTGATGCCAAAATATTATACTATGAGTAAATAGAGAAGTAATTTTAGAGTTAATACAAAACAATAACCGTTACCTACCAGGCCGTTTCTCAGAAAATTAAATAACATGACGTCCGAAAAAGTTACTTATTGCGTCAAATAATTTTGGAGGGCGGTAAAAATGTGAGGGGATTTAAATTTAATTTTCGAACTGGAACGTCGTGAAATATCCCCTGTGGCAGGTTCCAAGTTCAAATGTCGTGGAACAACATTTCTTAAAGTTCGGACAAAAAGTAAAATTAAAAATGGAACATTTATATTATCCAATCATAAGCGCCCCCGCCCTTTGTAATGTTTATAATTTTATATGGTTCGCAATTGCCAGAGTACTTTTGGGTCTCTTATATCTACTTTTAGCTTTGCTTTAATAAAACTTGTAATATTGCAACTTAGTAGTACAATGGTTTATATGTAACTTAATATAAACAACATGTATACTATAAATTCATGATTACTGTCAGTTTTTAATAATACCTACATAAATGAAGAAAACATATAAAGTCATTTATCAGTATCAGTCATTTATCTATAGACAAAAAATGAGTGACAGAGGTGAATCTTTTTTAGCAAAAAAGTCCACGAACTATAAACAATTTTAAACTACCTTCAATCGATCATAGTCCGTTAATAAAACCCATATCAATCGTGTGTAAATTTTAAAACTATTCCGCAACTAATATATCATAATAAGATAAACAAAACAGTAAAGGTCCTCCCGTAGGGCCGCGACTTGTACCTAGTAATTAACAGGGTCTCCTCTGGGAGGGCCCGGTCCGGCTAACGTAATATATTATATGGCAGATGACAGTGCGAAGGGTTCGTTTTCAAGGATGATTATCGGGCCATGTAGATTGTATGAAGAAAAATTTCTATTAGGATTTGCAGTAGACGAAAATAAATAAGCACGGCTGTAATAGCTGTTTATACTAATTTAGGGTGGTCGTTATGAGAGACAATAAGACAGAACAAAAATTAATAAATTCCTGGTATAGTTTTTAAGGATTTTGTATAGTACCTTTTACAAGAAGGACAGTAATTTGTGACTGGTAAGTGGACGAAATCGGAGAAAGGATCTTTATTGAATATAAAGGTTATTGAGGTTGTTGAATTAAATTAAATTGAAGGGTTATTGAATTGAAATGAAAATAATTTAGAACCTGAAAATATTTGTAAATAAAAAGGGACTACCTTAGTAATTACATTAGATGGGACGTTCATGACTGTGATTATGATGACATAGAATCAATTTACCTAGTTCAGGGGTGTAAACCTACTGTGAGGCCTGAGGAGCGTGAGTTCTATCAAAATCTTAAAGGGACATATAAGTTTCTATTACGTACCTAAGTAGTGGCGATAATCGATACGACAAAACTGATATTATAGATTATTTATTATATTTTATTCATCCGTTGTAAATTAGAATATGTTTCCAAATTTGTAAAAGCTTGAAAATTTTATTCACGAGTATTTATTTATAGATTCACTGAAGTAATGCCCACCAACTGTTTGCCATGTCTAGATTGATATCCTATGCAATTCGTAAAACTCGTAAGACGTTATTCATTTTATACGTTAAAGTAATCTGTATCATGTTTATGTCCATTAAAAATGGAAGCACATTAACTGACTTCGCGCAGACAATCTGCGCTTTATTTAATTTTCATAGTTTATTGTTGTTTTACGAACGATATTATGACCGTCGGTGTTGTAGCGACACAGTACTTGGCGATTAATTCTTTAATGTTACATGAAAATGTTACGTTGACTTTTCGGATAAGTTTCAGCGTTGAATTATGGACTTTTTGACGTGACAACGTCTTAAATTAGGTTGCGGCTCGGAGTCACTCATGAAAAAGTGTAACGCCCGGTAACGTTACGATGAGTCACCGAACTATGATCGGTCCGCCGCGCGCGCAGCACTAGAGAATTAGGCGCATTGAATCGGCGCGTGCTTGTGTCTCTGTCTCTGTCTTTTTAGTAAACAAAATATATTTTCTATAGTTAAAATTTGTGCAATTCTTATTTTCATTCAATTCCTTGTTCCTATTGTGCAATTTAATAATATTCATATCAATAAATATTCTACCGAGAAAAAGACGTTGTCACGTAAAATCTTCGCCCGTAAAACCGACTTACAGGCAACCATTTTTCTGTTTTTGTTTCTTTGTTATTGCGTTCGGATCTAGCCTTCTTGTGTAAAACTTTGATATCGAATAGTCACCTTGTAGATATACACTTACCTACATTGAAAGGTGTTTTCCATACAAGATTTCTCCAGCAGTCCGAATTGAATCAAGATCAAATCAAATAATAAAATAGTATAAAAGCTCAGAATAATAATGTATAATAATAAAACTACATCCTAACATAATACAATAGATGTATCACCTTTAAATCTTTCTTGACGTTTTTATAAGAGCTACAGTTTCACCCTTGTTACTTAGACTGAATTACGAATTATTCGAGTACAGTTAGAAAAACAATGTGAATAATTATTTTTATAATGAAATTTATGACGCATTCTAGTTATGAAAGTATTAAAGTATTATTATATGTAAATGTTTATTATTTATATATAATATGTTGTCTTTTATTCATTTTATATTTTGTCATCATAGAAATTAAAATTGAAATACTAAACCTAGATTGTTGTTGAATTAATAATTCGTGAATAAATTAAGTCTAAAATAAGTTTGAATAATTGCTTATGTGTGTGTATTTTTTATAGAACTCTATACCATTAAAACAGTTTTCCAATTGAAAAACGAATTTTATAAACGAAAAACTTCATTTAAAAATACTAATTGGACATATATCCTGATGTCCACAAATAGTGTTGACAAATAGCACATTACATACGCGAGTAAAGAAGCAGCTATATGTTGGAAACAATATACTTATTGAAACAATATACATTTTGTTTTCCTCCCGTACATCGGTTCATCTCACGCCGTAACTAGCGTTTTTCACGCAAGTTTTATGCGCTATTATTCGTTAGGAGATATAAAAGTAATCCCGGTCGGTTTATGACCGGCCAGCTCGCCCGGACAAAATAAACCGTGTTGCAACCCCTTTATATTCTGTTCGACACTAAAATCACAGCTTATGTATTGTTTATTTACGCATTGCTTAGTGCTCGTTTCGCACTTGACGTATATGGGAGGTGTCGGGTTTTATTGTGCTGTGAACATTTTTATAAGGATTGTATGAGCCAATTTGATTCGTTATACAGACTTGCTAGAAAGATTTTGTGGAGTAGGTATGGAGCGATGGGATTTTTTTTTTTAAATTAGTGAGTAAAAAGTAGAAATGACATTGTTTATGGTAGTTGGTAATACTCAAGCTCTGTGTGCGCGATCGGCATTATTAGGTATAACAACTTTACATTTCTGTTAAATATTTTTTTTCTTACGAGAAACTGATTTTGATGATGACTTGAATCTGAAAACAATATCTTAGTTTGCTGCGATCTATTAAGGAACAGTTTGTGGAAGCGTCTTACTTAACAATTAATATCTTCACAAAACATAAAAGTTTCACTTACTTATACTAAATCCTTAATGTTAATCCCGGTTTCGCGAACCTCATTGCTGCATTTTGACACGAGAAACCTTCTACACAAAACCTGTACTTTTTCGTATAAAATACCAATTATAATATTGTATTGATATTTATCGGTTTTAATCTGGATTCTTACAATCAACGTTTGTTCATCTGTCAACCCAAAGAATGGTTAAAACTGCAGACCTACCATTGCCCAGTCTCGCAAAAGTACACAATATTAAACATTCACACACGTCGTATAAGTTTACTAGTAGAACGTAACTCACGGCAATCCAAAAGCCATTTTCTGTCATAAATAAAACAGCTCTCGAGCGCCCCATACCTTTCAATTTCTACATAGTCACTATATTCCCAGTTCAATACTAAACAACTGTCATTTTATTTTATCACCAGGCTTTCGTAAACTCACTTGCTTGTGATAAATTTTAATGTTACGCGAAATATTGTCGTGTGTTCAGCGTTACTTGGTAGGGGTAAACGGGGCGAATTGAGTGTCGCAAACCTTATTTGTGTACGCCTCAACGAAAGTGATATAATTACGAAGGGAATCTTATGACTTGAGTTTACTCACTGATCGTTATTACCAGAAGTGCGACATAGAATTAGTGCCCAATAAAATGTACATTCGTATTTTATATTTGTTTACAGCTATCGAGTTCATCGGAAGCTCGTAATATAATGATTTTCTACATACTGTATAGACATTATATTTTCTGAAACATGCACTGCACAAACGCGACTAATTCAATGACATTTTTTTCCGACGTGTCAGCAGCAGAGGGCATTCAAAGAAACTTCTTGAAAAATAACTAACAACCATTCTAGCGTAAAAACAAACACAACAAATCTATCTATTATTGTCCTGTACCATCTATCAACAGAGCTTTAGCGAACTATAATAAAAAATAAAAATAAAAATAATGACTGAATTCAACACTGGCTTCTGCAAAAATTACCTAAGTTACACTTCGCTTCTAAAGTAAATAATGTTACAACACCAAATGTATCCACCCCATGCTCTGCAAGTCACTGATCTAAACTTCATACCGTTAAAAAGTTTATAAGGTACGAAAATAAAAAAAAAAACAAATTGTCTTCTATGTACCTACAAATTGTTAACCATACTTTTTTAACTACCAGAATCAAAACCTCAGGGATCGCATAAAATTATGCAAGCCGCTCTTTGTTAAGGGTAACCCATTGTAAAAGTGTCTTTTAACAAACTCTTAAAACTTTTAAACTCCGTCCTGTTTCAAATCTCGGATCGCTCTCTGGAGATTTTCCATAAAAAATTAAAGGCACACAAAGTCAAAGAATAAGAAAATGTTTCCTTTACAAGAGTACGTAAACATTTAAGATACGCAGTGAACTATATTATAAAGCGCATTTATTGTCAAATACAAATCCTGTTCTTCGTTAAGCGAAATAAAATCAATATCAATAACATAAAATTAAAAACTTTCTTTGCGTCTTTGTTTGCTCGATATATACGGGTAGGCGTAAAAATTTTGCTTATATAATAGTTCCAACTTTAACAAATTCAAATCTTAACATAACTCTACAAAATTTAAAAACTATCAATTTATCAAATAAACAACCTACATTCCTATTTAAAACATCGCCTAATGAAGTAGATACTCGTGCTAATAAATAATTAATTCAGAACCGCCAAAATTTGTTTAACAATGACATTTTAATGAGATGTCGTACGACAGCGAAATTGCGGGGCTTAAGTAATTCATGTTGAATTCATTAAGTTTGAAAAGGTGCCGTAACTAGGTGTCTTAATAATATAATCCTTACAGGATTGGCCAATTAAAATGTTGCCAACGACTTTTTAAATATTCACCGCGGTAAGGGTTAAGGAGGCCTAAAAACGAAATTTTCCCTACTTCTGCCACACTCTCGGGAGCTTTATGCGGAAATAATGACATTTAGGCGTCAATCAAAAAGTTTGTTGAAAGTTTTATGCCGAAAAAGGCTTAGGTCGTCGATAAATTAAATTCGGTGTGGCATTTTTGGAGGTACTGGTAATTTAATATATTGTAGTGATGTAACACTAAATCAAGTAAATACAGCTTAACATAAAAACACTTAACATTTAAAATAATATGCAATCGCATGATCTTAATTGTGAAAGTATTTTACCTATTTATTTCTTAAACGTTTCCATTCACTAGCGTTTTAGCGTAGCGTTTTCATTCTGAGGCGTTTTAATCGAAGTTCCTCTTAGAAGAAATTTTAAATAAGTTTTATATACTAAATTTATATTTTAACCTCATTTTATATCACAGACATACCAATAAAGTCAACCATCCCAGAACAGAAAATATATGGGAGTAGCCTGTTTAGAATTATAAAGCATTTGTTGTAAAAGTAACGATTTATTAATATTTATAGAAATTATCAGGTAATACACTATTTTATGTAGATACTTACTGAACAATATAAAAATGGATGAACATTATCTAATTTTAAAAATGAAGTAATACAATATATTCTTAATACGCTGTTAGAAAAAATTAAGTAGAGTATGTTCTAAAGGTTAAAATTTGGACAATAATTTACATGTAGATCTAACACATTGACCATGGTACACCATGAATGGAACAATATAAAATACAAACCAGTGCGACTCCACAACTTTGTTGAAATAGCCAAGGGAGCGCCGTGGACAGACGGACTGGCAACTTGTAATATTTTCATTAAATTTCCCATTTCCCCGCTCTACGTGCTTTGGATAGTCTCATCTTCCAAGATAATACCAGACTCGATCAGACCAGATCCGCCTACACTTTGTTTATCTTGTTAACTTCATTCGTTATTTAAATGATCCTTGGCATCATTCTCTTTTCGTCATTGTGAATGATATTCACAATAAATAATGTATGAAAACAGACGTCAAAACCTGTTAATAAGGCTATCAGGGATATTATCCGCGAGTGGTTCAATTGGCTTTTCACATTATGTGCGACATTCCTAAAACATTTCTGATTAAATAGCAAAAAAAAATATTACGTTTTAAAATGTAAAGCGATCTTAAGAAAAAATAAAGGTCATTAATTATGTAGGTTTAAATTGAGTATTAACCATGATTAAAGTGGGAGTGGAGCACGCTTCACCACGAATTGATCCAGTTCGCATCGAGGAGAGAACCACATCCCCACAGAAGATCGACGCAAGCGCTACTGGTTATCGTGTAATGACTTTTACTCACGCTTCCGAGTCGATTCCGTAAGCCCTTCGCCAATCCTTTCCTTATCCTTTATCCCATAAAGTAATGGCGGAACAAAGTTATGCACGAAATTTATCAAGATTTCCTATATGCCCGACGCATACTCATAGCAACACTCAAGGAAAGACGACTTCGCTGGCTAGGTCACATATATCGGAAGAACCCTATGCTATATTATATGGTATTTATGTCGTTTTTATTTATGACATCCTCGGTAATGGAACTGGTGGGTCGCCTGATGGTAAGTAAGCGCTACCACCGCTCATGAACATTTGGAGAGCCTTAAGGTCGATATCAGACCTTACGCCTCCACAAATGGATGGTCGATTTTAAATTGCAAAGGGATTAGGACCAGAGGAATATAGGAATGGGAAGTGTAAGGAAAATTATACGGGCCTACGGAGACTAACCATAGCGACATATACTTTCATTTAAAATGAACGTACCTGAGTACTACGCGAGCAATAGTGAGATATGGATATGGATCAGAATTACTTGAAGGTTAAACCTTCAAGGAATTACAAAAGCCACGACCAGACCTGCCATTCTAATAATTGCCTGAAAGAAGAAAAAAATTCACGATCATTTAAAATTAGCAGGGGGCTACATAGCCATCGCAAGAAATGCAGTAGACCCCACTATCCTACAAAGATTGTCTGAAATAGACCCGGGAGGCCAATGATGATGATACCTTAAAAGAATAGAATAGAAATTTATTTGCCACCACTTAAAATATAATATACTTACATATAAAACAAAATATGAAAACAGTAATAGTGTCAAAAGGGGGAGCCCCATCAGTAAAGCAGTAACCATTTTAAGAATAAAATGTATTACTGCACTGATTTTCAGAGGAGACCTCGTGACTGTACGTAACGTAGACGTAATGATTCAGCAAAAGCGCGCAACCCATCTGCAGACGTCATTTAAGAGCATGAAAAATAGATAGTGGTCGATTGTCAGACCTTCCCGTTCGCCGTTTCGGAGAATTATGGATATGTATGGAGATTATAGAAAAGGATATCATATTATTAAATTCCTAATGTTACATAAACGTTAAAATAGCAAGGAAAATATACCTAATTTTCATCACTATTATCAAGCCTCGGTGGCGCAGTAGGCAGCGCGTAAGTCTCATAATCTTAAGGTCGTGAGTTCGAGCCTCACCCGGGGCATATTTTTTGTTGTTTTTTGTTTTACATTTAAATCAATAAAATTTTAAAATATGATGTAAATTATACCTATTCTAATTTATTTTACTTGAAATAAATCATTTAAATTTTGAAGTAAATGTTGCAAATTATCTTCTTCTTGTGAAATTATTACTACCATAGCCATCTCTTGTAAGAACGAATAATCATAGTCACAGGATTCACGCCATCTATTGATTATTAACTTTTCATCGTATATTTGAAAGCAAAAACAACAACAACAAATGTTGTATTTTATTTAACTTAATTAACTTTTGTATTATGATCATAAAAATCTTGGATAAAGTAAAACATAAAACAATGAAAATTTCCACTTCCTAAATTGAATATAACGCCATCTATAAATTTATATCGGACCTATGACAAAGCATTGAACTGCATCACAGCAACTTTTCAAAAGTATAGTTAGTTCATGTATAAAACGATAGATGGCACTAAAAACACGAACGCAAAATTTTAACTTATTCATTCTAATATATTACTTTTTTCCCGACATTATTCAAAACAATATTTCATTTTTTTTAAAGTAATGGTTGTAAGGCAAGGAAATTAAAAGTTTATTGGTGCATTGTTTTGAATGCCATCACGAACTATTTTTTCAAATCACAGATAACATAATATATACTAGGTGCAAGTTAAGGTCGCTAGATTTTACATTCATATTGGAATTATAAACTTGCTCCCAGAAAAGGATAAACTCTCTTCTTTTATATACTATATCGTCTGCCTCGTTGCTAGGTATATAACTAACTGTGATATCCCTATATTTATAAAATAGTTACGATATAAACTCATTTATCTGCTGCAAGCTACTTGTAACCAACAGATACATGTTATCACCATGGAAACAGTATTAATAAGAAAATATTATGTATTATTTGAAATTAAGAAAGTACATAGTACCTACTAATTAGCTAGTTACTTGTTTCTTTCATGTCTGCCAACTTATTTTTTTAATAAATATTTAAAATAATTTTATTTTTGTAATGATAAATTTAATTAATTTCCTCAAAATCTTCATCGCATTTATAATATTGTTGTGTAGGTCTATACCTACACATATGTGTAGGCATATATTTATTGTATCGTAAAAAGTAAAAAAAATGTGCATTAAAATATATTTATTATTATTATTATTTTTTTTAATTCAACGCAATGTACAGTAGAACATAACAATTATATTATAATAATAAGTATCTTAAAACGCAAAATATTATAATATGTAGGTACATTGTACAATGGTATAATTTAATTAAATACTGTATTAACATACAGAACGCGTGATCGACACACACGGATGAACTTAATTCTATGTTATTAAATCATTATGTTTTCAATTTAACAACAACAGCAAAGGTCGGTCAAATAATATAATCATATAACCCTTCACAAAAAAATATTGACATAATTCTTAAGTTTACGATTAGACACGAAGGTTCAAGAATTAAACACATGTTTTTATTGAATTTATGAGATTTGTATAATTATTTTTTATAGATGTTACAGTTTTAAACGATGTCTGTACGTATAAATCTGTATGTATTTTATTTATTTACTCAACCAAATTGTAAAATGTTCTGTATAGTAATATGCCTGATATGAATTTTCCTTATATTATGTGCATTAGAATGTAAACGTAAATCTGTTTCATTCATAAGAATGTAATGCATAGGAGACCGACAGTAGTGACGAAGCACCCCTAAAT
Organism: Zerene cesonia; assembly: GCF_012273895.1. NCBI lineage: Eukaryota > Metazoa > Arthropoda > Insecta > Lepidoptera > Pieridae > Zerene > Zerene cesonia. The sequence goes on from NC_052119.1 coordinate 5,674,954, forward strand.
ATCAAATTATACCCCCTTTACGTGGGTGCCGCCTCAGAGCTATTAAGAGCTGATTTATATCACATCATTGAGAGCATTGATTAGTCACGGATACCACTTTTAAAACACGTGGCAAAAAATCTTATAACGAAAACGCTTTTTTGCTGACGGTGAACAATTTTCTAGACAATTTTTCTTGTAAGTTAAATGATTTGAGCTTTTGAGAAACGACGCAGTGGTGGATTTTGAATTGAGCTATATAAAAACGTATGCAATAAAAATGTCATGACAACAGCTAACAGTTAAGTAGATGTTTCTTAAAGCAGGAATAAGTATACAAATTACCATGATTATGAATTAATAATATATATTAGTATAAATTAATAATTATAAATTTTGTAAGATTTTATTGTAATTTTTGTAAATTTAATGAAATGCGTAGGAAAGTATGAAATATTCCAATAAATTATAACAAATTGCCCTTTTATTAATATTCAGACCGTAAAATTATCGATTTATTAAAATGCACTCATCTTATTCAGCGCAGTTATACAAACGTTGCCGCCAAAGTTCATATGGTTGGAACAAAAAAGGAATAGAGTATCCAGTAGATATTATTCAATCAGTCACCTCTTTTGGCCAGTAAATCGTTGCGAAATATCAAACATTATTACATGGACATGAATCAAAAGTGAGCCAATTACCATCTTAACAACAGAAAATTATAAGTAATTTTTTAATTTATTTACTTTGTTTAAAGTTTCTATTGATATTTAATAAACATTATAATATATGCCAAATAGATTTTAGAGCTGGATTATTTTCTGTACGAAAAATAGTAGGTATAAGGGTGAAATGAAACAAGGAATTCAATAAATGAAATATACATTTAGAAACAACAAATCACTGCGACTCCATAGTTTCTTTGATATGAGCCGAACTAAATTAAGTTATCAACTTTGATAAAATACATTGTCTTTACTTTTTTTACGATACGTGTTTAATAGTCAATTAATGAAGGTGCTTGCTACCTGCGTCGCTTTTATCCCAAATTGATTGCGAAGGTAGGCCTAAGATTCATTTTAATATCGCGATAACTTAAATAAGGACACACACTGACGAAGCGGTTTTAATACGTTTTTTTACAATTCTTTATATACATTTGAGGGTAGTTTATATAATTCATCGTCGGTCTACATATTATCAATTCTACCACAGTTCGGTAAAAGAAAACATCGTTGGAATCTAGCGAGTCCTAAGACTAACCAGACTTCACTCACGTCTCAGATGTCCATGTAGAAGGAACAATATTTTCTAATAATTTTCTTCTACAAAAAAGCTCACTGACTTTCCTGGAGTGAGGCACTAATCCAGATTTTAAAATTCAACTCTGAGGTCGCTTGTTTCTTCTTATTTGGACCTAAGACAAAATTGCAGCAAAGTTAATTTTATATACAAGTATTCTACATATTATATTCGTATTTGTGTTATAATTCGTATGTCACGTATTACTTTCATTATGTTTTTGATGTTATCAGATTTATTCTGTGTGTTCTGAAATTGAACAACAAAGTTTTATAAAAAAAAAAATTAGAGGTCTGAAATTCAATAACTTTTATTGAACATTTATTTCGCATATAACATGAAACAATTAAATATCTACAGTCTACCCAAATGTTGGTTATTATTTTTCATAGTCTGCACTTACGATATTAACAATTTCCAAGTGCATGTAACCGCCTTGTAATTACAAAGTAACCAATCACCTCGTTATTACCCCTACGAATTACAAAACCTATATTTTTCTCACAAATCAACGTACTAAATACCTCACAATTACAGTCAGGGTAATATTGTATTGTAAGCGATATCAATTTACATCGAGATTCCCTATAATTATCGAGTTTTGTTCAACGAGGTTTTCTTAAGGAATAAATATAAAAGATATGGTGGATTAGCTAATAACAGATGAAAATCTCACAAAGTATTACAAATTATTGCTTCATACATTCATTACTTAATTTTTAGTTTTATATCATTAAAATGCTTTATGAATGAAAAATTTTAGAAGATTAGAAAAAAAATTGATCACGAGGCGGTATTCGAACCCGCACCTTTTGTGAGAGGCTAGGCGTTGCTACGGTATGGCAACAGACACAGGTTCGAATCCCGCCTCGTGATCAATTTTTTTCTATTCTTACAAAATTTAACATTCATTATTGTTTATCACACAAATTTTCTGTAAATATTTCTCTCAATAGAGAAGTAGATATGTTTTGAAAACTCCAACACGGACCAAAAGTGACTTGCCTTAAAACTGAATTTTGCATATCGTTTTTCGGAGGAAATAAGGCCATCTTCATTCTACAAATTTGGGTGAAATTTTAATGCGAAGAAACACACTTTTACCTCGACCACCTCCAGTTAAATCTTTTAAATTCAATTATTAAAAATTCACACCGTAATAATGACAAAAATGACGTTTTCGTGTCAAATAAGCACAGTAAATAATAATTACAAAATACTTTCAAAATTTATTAATGTAATAAATAAAGGCAATTTTTTGGATGGATGGTACGAGGATGTTATCAATCAAGTAAAATGCACTAACCTGCATTATATGCGGTATTTTGAGTAAATTGGTTATAAGAAAATAATTATCCGCAAGCAATATTTTTACAATTAGTTAATATTTACAGCTAGTTAGCTGACCCAGTACGTATTGGTATTACTCTTACCATTTGGGGGGAATAAAAATAGATTTAAGTCGATTCCCAGAGCTGTCCGATATTATTACAAAACTACACAAAGTTCGGTTCCGCGATAGAGAAAATAATATTGTATTAATAAAAAGCATTAATATTTAAATAAGAAAAGAACAGCAATCTTATATTTTCATATATGTTAATATTCTTTTCAATATTAATTTCATATGACAATGTATAATTGCATAATTGTAAGATTTTGTAAAGCACATCATTCACGAACAAAATGGGAGACAACGAAAACAATAAATTGGTCAGGTACCTACACCATTATAGTTCGTACCTCTTACTAATTCATACTCGACGTAATTGACTTAAATTAAATGCCATTATCATAGTTCAAGGAGCACTTAAGACTGTAAGAATGGATAGTTATTGTTTCTCACACCCGAATAAATCTTTGTTATGCCACAACCTACGCATATAAGTTTGTAGGTATAATTATTTTTCACAATGGTTAGAACAATATATATGAAATTTATCGAATTCAAATCAAAGATCGCCTTTTGGTTCCGACCCCTTCTAACCTACTTGCGTTGTATTGTACATATTGGAATCATTTATATCATATTTAACAAATTGATTTTAATAAGAAAAAATATACATCTATCATTACAAGTAGTAGATACCTATAACATACATACATACATACACACAAGATAACGCTCTCTTTATTTTATTATAACATCCGGCATATGATATAGAGGTTATATTTATTAAGCCTAATGTTTAAATATAATCAATTAATTATAACAGAAGTACCGCTGCGTCACTAACAAATGATAACATGCAAACTACAGAGCTAATGCTGTCTACGACCAGTTTTTAACATAATTAATTATAGCTGCTAGATTAGAACGAAACATAGAACTTTTTCAATGCACGCTCTACGAAAAGAATCAAAGAAACTTATGGGCTACTTTATAATTTTTAATTCGATAAGGTTCCTGAATGATTTGTAGGTGTGTAGGAGTGTCGGCGCCACCACATAATATTATATTGTATGCTAATTGCGCATTTCGAAATATAATTGATACAAATATAACATGGAAGCGGCTGCTACGAGTAAAGACGGGTTCCTATATAATAGTAGTTGGTGTTCTACCGATGTTGAGTAATAGAATTGTTTGAGACGGCTTTATGGCTTTGTTGAATAACCAATATAAGATATATCTATAACCTCCTGAAAACCAATAATTGTATATTTATTAATATAAGCGGTCAAATAATATTTTGTCTAATACAGAATTAAATCGACATCTATGCCAATGTAATTCGTATTTTTTTTTTAGTTTTTATTACACAACTTTAGCCGGCCGTTTATTCGAATACCTAGTACCCAGGTAAAAAGGTCAATGTATTTGTCATAGAAAATACCATACTTTACTCTGGTAGAGCGAGATAGCATAATTTGATCTCATTATGCTATCTCACTCTGCACTCTCTCTGTAAGAAAATGAAAAACAAAAATCTAAGTACCTAGTCTACGAAACTAGCACTGATAACGAGAATGTGCTATGATTTTTCTTCTTACGGAGTGACATGGTCAATATTTGATAAAAGCCCTTTTAATAAAGTATAAGTTGTGGTCACATATAACAGGTTGTGCATACGCCAACTTATATTTATCAATGATCTATAGCTTAAGTATAAATGTAACGTGCTTTTGTGTTCCTTAAAATAGAAAAAAAAACTCAAATAAAAGTATTTAACAACAATATTTCTATTCGAAAGTTCTTACGAATTATTCGTTAATTAAATGTAGTCCTAAAAATTGTAAATTGTTGGGGTATAATTAAATAATAATAAAAAAATTACATTAAATTAGTTGAAATCAAATTCTCTTAGGTTACTTATCCGTATGTCAGTCGAGTGAAGGCTTTACTTAAAATTAAAAATATAACTTCAATTATGATTTGCATTTATATATAATCTACATTTTATTACACTTATAAATAACATATGTTGATTAACATTATCCTATAGGTATTATATTTTAAACCGCCTCATTTATTACCCTCGTAATCCATATATCTAATCAATTTCCGTTGCTAAAAGCAAGGAATTCCCATTGACAAGATAATATTGAATTGCATTTCAATTGTGATCGATTGTATTCATTATTCATATTCATTATTACTTACAGATCTTGATTGTTCTGTATTAAAGCTCATTACGAAACATTTTTAATCGTGAAAATAATTATTTCCTACAAAAAAGACACCACAATCTTGGGAGTAAACTCCAACCAAATTTTATTAATGTTAAACCAAATGACAATTTCGTACCGTGGCGTAACGTTTATGACAGTTATATCGGTTGAAGACCCATACCAAAAAAAGTACTAGCGAATCGAGAACATTCCTAATTTTTTGGGAACATGGCAAATCACTGAGTATTATTCTATTTATAGAGACGCATTACTGATAAATGAAATATATATAAAGTCGTGATAATTTTGAGTTAGATAAAACAAAAAACGTTGAATTGAATACAAAATTAATTTTCTTATCTTCACCTTTTAGAAGATTAAAACATCATTCTTTATATAATTCGTATGTTTTATACAACAGAAGTATAATTAAAAATTCTTAGAAAGCCTAATATTTTATGCACTTAGGTACTTAAAATATTAAGCTTTCATAATATTTTACGTAAACAGTATTTCCATGTAACTTTATTAGTTTCATTAATCTAATTTCCAATTCATATGCAACGTAAGTGATCATCCATAAATCAATTTTAAATGCTTTTAATATGCTCATTACATAAAGGAACGCCTTCAAAAACCGTGGATGAATATTGTAGTAGCTCGGCTTTACAGTTACAGTCAATGATTATGAGGTGATAAGTAAATACTAAATGGTGGTGTTCTCTCAGAGACAAGTGATTTGTGGAAAACTTACGTTTGAATAGATTCGCTGAAATTCTTAGAAACAAAAGACATACTCTAAACAAAATTTCGGAGCCCATTGCGGGTAAATATTTAATAATTTTTTAAATCGAGGGTATGAGATCGATATTATCGGAGAAATTACAATGCTCTTTTCATTCCGATTAAAATCTCCAATTTATAAATAAATATAAATGAATTACGATTGTATCCTAGGCATTTAAAGAATGTTAAAACTTGTTAAAGAAACACTATTCGTCATTGTAATTTAAGTGTAACAGTTATTGTATTTCGAAGGACATATTGTTTTTGTGAATTTAAAATCTTTCATACTTCAATTGAAGATTCTACAAACCATCTATAAAATTTATATACTTCCATCGTGCGCATAGAAAAATTATATGAAAATAAATTACAAAGAACTTAGAGGCATTTAAAATCGTACAGCTTATTTTCTTCGTGCTGCGTTATCTATGCTAATGGCGGTTGCATACAAAATATTCAGAAAAGAATCCTACTTTACAAGCATTAGCGCCTCATATCATATGCAAATTGCTGACAGCATGCGGACCACGATTACCATGCTCGAGCGATTTCACTCGGCCATTCAGTGGTCATTTTCTTAATTCCCTTTTATCTACATATTTTACGATCTATTACGTATAAAGGTGATGATTTTGGGTGGTCCGTGGTTGTAATGATGTTATTATTTATATGGTATTATTAATGGTTTATCCCAACTGTCTCATCAAGATAATATTCAACGAGCATTCATTAGCCGCTATCGACGTACGATCGAGTATCTCTATTCGAGATTTTAATTCGATTGTCAACAGTGCTGATGAATGTAAATGCAGTTTCTTGCGTCATATAGCAAGCTCCAAACGACTGTTTCATATAATCGTACTATTGACTGGGGTAAGGGATAATGTGTGAGGATGGTTATTCTAACACAAAAATTTATTAAATTTACCAATTACATTAGCGGACACAATAATATAGAGATGTAAATAAACTTCAACGTTGTTGTAATAGTTTGCTTCTTGGTAAGTTTGTGTTTGTAATTTTATTCAACTTCTTTTTGCATCTTCTAAGTTTGGAACTTCTTTACACTGAGTAATTAATTGCGCATTAGATACTGTAAATACAAAAAATATTATCTTATGTACATGATTATTTTGTATCTTTGTCACTTAAGTAGAATGTATAGTTTTTATGATACGGAACAAACATCTCTCAAGAATGTACGTAATTATTTTCTTGTCATATTATTTTATCAAATGTGGGTGAAAATAAACTGAAAAAGCTGTCCTTTTATCGTTTTTATCGTTTCTATGTCATATGTTGGACTGCTTGAAAAACATTGAACTATTCCACAAAATTGTTCGAGAATCTTCTACATTGATTTATAGGTACAACTCTATAAGAACGTGCGCGGTAGGCTCCCCAAGGAAACGCGATAAATAATTCATTCTCACTAATTAGAACTCGGAACATAATGATATGCTGTAAGATTATTTTATCCTTATCAAAGATATATTTCAAGTTAGGTTAAGTGGACATAGATAATGTAAAAGAGTACAGCATGCGCTCAGAATTCCTTGCGTCCATTTTGTTTTTATTCGTATAAAAGTATTCACTATCACGCCGTATAGTTATTTTATAAAATTATTAGGAATTAGAATTTAACATTTATAACCCTGTGAAATTAGTACTCCTATATTCGTTTACACCTCTTTTCAGTATTGTATAATGTGTTCTCTTATATAATAAATATATACTTTTATATAATGTTATTTATAAAATATTTTTGTCAATATCTTTCATTTGAGTTATAACTCAATAATAATTGATATATATTGTATGAAATTTATATAAAAGCTACTCTCCGAAACCAGCCTAAATGAACGTTAATGAATAGCACTCGATACACAAAAGCTAAGAGAAACATTGTTAACCAGTTTTAATACAAAAATTGACTCATAGAACCATGCACTATAATTATCGCTAATAATTTTATAGTCTATTATATTTAAAAATGTTATAGAAATAATGAAAGTTAAACGAAATTAGTTCTCAAGTTTGCTCTATAAACGTTTTATTTCTCACTACAAACGATACTAAAAAAAATATATATTATGAGTTAATAAACCACAATACATTGCTTGATGTTTACGGACGCGACTTTTTAACTCTTGTTTAAGCGGTAATGGACTTCGTTACAACGTGGACAGGCATTTGTTCCTGGTCCCAAATTGAAGGGGTACGGAGGGTCAAAGCGAAATGTTTGTCCGTGGGAACGTGCTCTGTTTGTCCACCACATTTGTTGGCCTCTCATCGAGAACTAAACACTCGACGCCTTTTGTCCGAAAATGTAATGGGAATAGATAAATATTAAAGAGTGGCGTGGCGCTTTTGATGGGGCTGTGACGTTATATGATGCTTATTATGAAATAATACATATACTGAAGACTTTTTCCTGCTACTATGTCCCGTGAATTTATGGAACAATTGCAGTGATGGAATTTAACAATAAAACGAGACGTTTTACAAAAATGGTTCAATTAAGGTATGTATTTGATCGAAAAAGGGTGCTTGTATCCCTCACAAAAAGTGGCTAGATTATTGTAAATTATCTCCCTTACCCAGATAAAAGAGTTAGTTTAAATGCTTTAATACTCACGTATTTTTTTACTTTAATATAATCTTGTAAATTTAACAATGAACCATAATTTTGGTAAATTTTAATGTTTTTTGCGATCCTAATATTATAATTCTTATCTCGTTCAATTCTTTTTGCTATCTTGTTGAAATATTATAAAAAAAGTTAAGACCAATAATTTAAAGGCAGCTCCTTTCCTCTCTTATGCCACAGGCTTGGCTTAGAACATATCCGCAAGCGAACCTAATGGATTTGTAATACCCGACAACTTCAAATACACTGGTGGCGTTAAAAGGACGAAGGGCCAACATTATACTTTCGATTTATGTATAATTCACGAGAGAAAGAGGATGAGACATTTAAATAAACATTTAAACTTACTACAAGTTAGAAAGCACGTATTAGAATTATAAAAAAATATTGCTACATTCATAATTTAAAACAAAAAATGGAATCCAAAGGCTTACAATGTGTGTATTTTGGTATGTGGTGTATATTGGTATCTATAGATGTTCCTGTAAAGTGTAGTCATTACAAAACAAAAAATATTCTGACTCATTTCGGATCTATTTTTGAACCTAGAACAGTTTTATTAAAAATAACGTACTCAGTTTTTTCAGAGTTAATTTCAAATTTAAGAATTATTTTATTATTATAAGAGTGAGATAACAAAAAGTATTAAGAGTAGCTCATACAGTGCATCTTTTTAAATCCTATACTATAAATATATACTACATTTACTTCTCAAATGATGGGTGAAATGGGTCATGTGGTCATTCAGTCTTAACTACCAACTAGCTCTTATCATTTAGACCACACAATAAGACAGTGGACGTCCAATATTTACCGAGTGTAGAGTATTTTTTGTCAAGCTTGAGTGGAAGGGTTGAATGGCTGAGGGTGTTTGACTAGTCGCAACCTTCGCTTTGGAATTGAGAAATTGGGAACATTATGACAATGAGGCTCCTTTGAGATCGCCTGCTTAAGTAAGTCATGCAGATGATTATAGATATTTTGACTTCAGCAGCCCATTTGTAGAAGTGCGCATATCGCACTATGAAGACAGTTAATTGTTGATGTTCTAGCAGAAACAATAATTATGTATTGAATAATAGATTTTGCATGTGGCAGTCTAGCACGCCTCGGAGCGATTTGAGCCAGCTCGTACCTGGGAAATTCCATACAGAAAACTGGCGTGAAATAGTAGCATAATACCATGTTTCGTACTGTGAGTGGGGACGTCGGAGGACCATTTTCATTTTCTCGCCCTTCCCAGGCTATTACTTCTTTCCAGTCGTCAATCCTTTCCTTATCCCGTACCCATTAAAAGCGGACAGCGGATTAGCAAAGGCACTACTTCTGCAAATGTTCACGGGCGGTGGTAATGGTTTAACATCAGGCGAACCACCAGCTCAATTGTTCCCTATCACATAAAAGAATTGATAGGTAATATGCTTTATAATGCAATCTGTAAACGAATAAACTAAACGAGAAGGAAAAATGAAGCTCAGTTAGACAGTTACACGTGTTTAAACTTTTTAATCTTAATTTCTTATATTCTTCGGTCGGTCTTATACATTTTCTTGTTGACTTTATACATTTATTTAGACACAAAAATTTTAAAATATCAAATTCATAGTTAACAAAAAAAAAAACATATTTTACACGATTAGGTAAAACAAAAATTCAAATGCTTAACTAAAATTAGTCTTTAAATGGTGATGGATTGAAATGTAACAACTAATATAGCTAAAGCTTGTCTGGACGTGAGATTAAGATGACAGTGTTTGCTAAACTCTCCACTTCCATTGTAATAAGGGCTCTAGAGGGTAGCATTTGTTTGCGTTTCAGCTTCCACGCTGCAATAACTTTTCTTCATAACTGCATATAGAACTCTTCTGTATATTGTTTTTAGTACTGAAATAAACTTTTAAAATTGGTATTTATTCAAGTTGAACGTTCTTGGAAGGTTTGGCTTAAAAATAATAAGTATTATATCAATGATATAATTAGGATAAGCAGTGGTGGCTCAGTGGTGAGAAACTCGAACTTCAAAATCGATAAGTCGGGGTTTCATACCGGGCGAGCGTGCAGGAAATGAATTAATTTTTCAATTTATCTGCAAATGTGGATAACATCACCACTGCCTAAAATGGTGAAGGAAAACATCGTGAGGAAACCGGCATGTCCAAGAATCAAAAGTTCGACGACATGCAACATCTGCCAACCCGCACTTGGCCAGCGTGGTGGATTATGGCCTGAACCCTCATAGGAGGCCTGTGTCCCAGCAGTGGGAACATGTATGGGCTGATGATGATGATAATGTTATCATTGATATAACTGACTAACTCACCGTGTCCTTTATTAAGTACTTTTGTGTTATATTTTGCAGAAATTATATTTCATGAAAATTAAGAAGTCTCTTCTGAAAATCAGTGCAATTAATACATTTTTAAACGGTTACCGCTTTGCTGGGAGCTTTTGCTTTTCCATTTAATTCCTATGGCTATTTTTCGTTCATTTTATTTTAAATTTATAATATTTCGATGATGGATTATAATTTAAAATGGCATGCAAGTTCTATCTTCTCTGTTGTTTCTACATAAATCATCCAGTACCAGTGAAATATGAATGAATCCGAAAAGCGGCCCCAAAATACTTCCAAAAGAAGTCGATTCATGAACAACCATGAATATAACCAGGTAGACAGGGTTGAATGTTTGAACTATCCGTTAGCACCAGCCCTAACAAGTCGCTGGCATCATGAGCCCGATTAACATTCGGTTATGAATCGACTATTGTTACTTAATAGACCACACGTTTTACAGTAAGGAGGTTTAAAAGGTATCGGTAGATACCTTTTCCGTAGAAAATTAGGTATGCTAAGAATAATGGAATTAGGATAAATTAATAATATAAAGAGTAAGTTCAACCGCCTTAGGATGGAAAGAAATTCTATACTTTTTGTGTTTTAACCGACTTTAAAAAAGGAGGTTCTTAATTCGGCGCTAATCTTTTTCTTGATTTATTGCCTAAGAACTCTCGATTTCGTAAACCGATTTTGATTATATATTTTTTATGTGAAAGTTAGTGCCATGCGGTCCTATTTTAATTGGTCTATTTCTGACAATTTGAAGGAAAAATCAGATTTTTTATAAAATCTTATTAACAACGCATTCGTCACTTACCAAAAGCAAGCATAATATTGAACACTTTATTGCAACAATTTATTTCATTCATAAATTGTTTTTATCAGTATAATCTTTCAGTTTAATCTTTACGGTGATAAAAACAATTAGACTTTTCTTAATTTATAACAGGGTGTGTCAATTTTTTTACAATTAATCATAATCTGGTATTAGTGTAAGTCATACTAATCTTCTCGTGTTATCAATGCACTGCTAAATATAATATTGTTAATCGTTTTAAATGTAAGAAATTCCATTCTATTTATGTTTATCATACCATTCTATATCCTATTAATATTATAAATGCGAAAGTTTGTATGGATGTATGGATGTATGGATGTATGGATGTTTGTTACTATTTCACGCAAAAACTACTGAACCGATTGCAATGAAATTTGGTAAGCAGATAGCTGGACAACTGGAATAACATATAGGCAACTTTTTATCCCGATATTCCTACGGGATACGGACTTACGCGGGTGAAACCGCGGGGCGCAGCTAGTTATCTATATTTCTTATCGCATTCTCGGAGGCCTGTTTCCTTTTCCTCCCCTTTCCCAGTCCATTCCTTTTTTCCCGCCCTCAATCTTTAACTTATCCATTCTCTGTTGAAAGAAGGCAACGCATACGCAAAGGCCTTTTCTCTGGAAATCTTCTGAAATATTAATGGCCGGTGGTGATCGCTTAGTATCAGGCGAACCACCAGATCGGTTGCCCGCTGTGATATAAAAAATTTATTCTAATTCAGCATCGCTTAGTTAAATGGGACACTACTTATTCTGCGTGTGTTGTCTCGGTAATTTTATCATTATAGACATATAAGCGGACTAAACAAAGAAGACTTCGCCAACTATCACAATTTTTTTTTAAATTTCGATTAAAAACCATGTTTATTATTCCGATTTCGATCCATTTTTCTCCAAGCAGTACAGTAATTTAATAGGATTTTTCTACTTTGTTAATTTTTTACTAATTCGCTTTCGATGTAATGTCTGAATGATGGTAATATATAAGCTTGTGTACATGTGGCTCTGTGTACACCGCTCTGTGTGTCAGATCTGGCCAAGAACACTGATTCGATAACATTAATATAAACATGTGCGTCCGATATTTAAGAAATCCCCTTAAGAAGTTAACTTTTTAAACTGATAAAAACCTAACAAAATATTATATTTGCGTACCATACCAATCATACCTAACCTTACCACAGCACACAGAGATATAGCATTCAACTTACAGCTTCACTGTATATTTAAAACCCTCGTAATTTCTCTCAAAATTCCTTCAAATTTACACGATGTTTGTAAACGTAGTTAACGCGAAGCACACCTGTGCCATGATGAGCGACTCATTAGCACTTACATCGGGTTAGTATTGACAAATAGAATCGGCTTCCCACTTCCATCTCTATTGTTAGGAATGTGATGTATTTTAAGCTTTCGTTTATTTATAGAATGCGTTTAATTAAAACTTAACTACTATATACATTAATAGTTATAGTACCTATTAGTTAATTACAGAAGATGCAAGGATAGTCGATATTTAACTATGTTATGCTAGATGTAAATGTATATAGATAACTAGCGGTTCTCCCGACTTCGTCTGCTTCTGCTATAGCCTTCCTTCATAATTTGGCTATCTTACATTGAAAGAATTTCTCAAATCGGACTAGTAGTTCCTGAGATTCAGCTGTATAATATTATTAATAATATAGATATAACCTGAAATGCTAATTGTAATGTAACAATGCAATTTAAATGGTTTGGAACCTTTTACTATCAATAAATCGCACGTTTTGTGCTGACACTACATATGCTATGTAATTTACTATTATCTAAGCATTGATATATAAATATAGGATGATTGTAATATATCTTAAAATCACTTCAGTTCTTAGCTTTAAATCCCCGTTTTATTATCGGAGGAATTCCGTCTATCTATGTATGTCAAGTTCGTTAGAGGCAATTCGATTTAGTTCTGCAAAACGTCGTTCTGCTTGCAAGAACATAAGATAAAACCGAAAATATCACAAACGAAGTGTATCCAACGAAAAAAAGTATGCACAATTCTCAAAAATACGTTTTTTATAGAGTAATGTTCTATCTTATATATAAAATTCTCGTGTCACAATGTAAGTCTCTATACTCCTCCGAAACGGCTTGACCGATTCCTCTGAAATTTGGTAAGCATATTGGGTAGGTCTGAGAATCGGCTAACATCTATTTTTCATACCACTAAACGATAAGAGTAAGGCAGAACAGCGTTTGCCGGGTGCAGCTAGTTTAAATATAAACTGTTGTTAGTTTAATGAAACTAATTTGATTTCATATGTAGACTATTTATAGAATTTATCATCTATCGTAAAGATCTCTTTATACAATTTTATACAGATGCTCGTGACCTATACAGAAGCAGAATTTGACCCACTCGCCAGTGTTCGATGGAGCTGGAAATTTTTAAGTTATGTAGTATATGGGCTGATGATGATGATGATGATGATGACTAAAAATGAATTATGATGCAATACTTAATCCACTTATACAAATGCTTATAAATACTAACTACTATACTACTAACAACTAATATTAAAAAAAAATTAAATATTAATCTTTGTTACGTTTTAAATACGAGTCATAACGCAATACCTAAGTCCCAGCTCATAGTTCGAGTACGTATACACCGTGACATCAATTATGGCATGACATAAATTTGAACTAACACTACTTATTACTACAGTGATGATGTTATCAGTATAGTAAAAGAATCGATTGGACCCACTTACTGTGTAGGCCGTTCGTTAGATAAGTAAGCGATAGCCTTGAAATGGATAATCCCATGCCTGGGTTTCGCAGAAAACTTATTGCAAATATGGTCAATTTGTGCCCTTGTCTAAGTATGCCTACAACGTATACAGTGCGAGTTTTCTTTTAACTAAGCGCACCAGTATCATCAAATTTCTTTTAACAAAGGATGAAAATACAGAATGAAATTACCCACCGATTTAGAAAGATTCAGCCCAAATGCATGATTTCCATTTTGACGTTCAGGGTTTTTTAAGCGTGTGTAATTTAGGTCTTGAGGATTTCAATCATCAATCAAGTCATGAAAAATTATGTACGTTTTTGATAGTTTGAGTGATAATTGTAGATTACATAAATATCACCTTAACGTTCACATAATGATCGGTCTATATTTAAGTGTGGCACGTAATTCGTTCCTAATTATTAATTTCGCTGATGATGATTCTGATACCAAATATTTATTAGATACAAATTTTGTTTATTAGAGACTTGAACACATTAAACAAAATCATGTAAACTGGAGTTTATCTGCCTGTTTTAGCTACAATTTAAAAATTCAAATCCGTACCTTTAACAGGTGGATATAAATAAAACCAAAAACAAAAGAAAATTGTTTAAAAATCACAAGCATGACAGCTACCACAGTTTTCAATGTGGGCGTCGAGCACGCTTCGGTACGTTTTGGATCAGCTCGCACCAGGGCAGCTACCACACCCACACAGAAGAGCATCGTGAAACACCATCAGGTGACCCGCCTGTTCCTATGCCGACGACCAGCTTGATTACTGGGGGCAGCGTGAAGGATCCTTCACCTACGCTGTTACCTAAATCTCTTCTATATTCAAATCCATTTTTAATTTACAATCTACAAGACTAAACAATATCTAATTTTCATTTACATGACGTCAGCGCACAGACATACGTGCCTGCCGTATCAGCTGTTACACTGCTTCCACGTAAATTTATGAAACTGAATTGTCTAGCATTCTATAGGCAATTTGAGAACACGTCATATAAAAAGAATGAAGCATTGTAAAATGATAACTACTTATTTATGTACGTCAAACAATATGAACAAAGAAACACGTTACGCTAAATCTTTACGCTATTTATCATATTCTTTATATCACACCCACTATTATCAAAAACGCGTAACAATAAGTAGAGAACAAAAGTTGTTTGGACACATAAAGTGTTTATGATTGAATATTTAAAAATATTCGGGGAATTTTACTGTTAATATTTCATTCATGCGATAACCTTAAGTCTTTGAAATCTATCATAATATTATACATACATATTGGTATACCAAACAATGTATTATGTGTTTTTAACATTACGATATTTCGGATATTTTGAAAGAAATCATTCTAGATATCGTTACCCATTATATATCCTGTATTCAGCGTATTTATATTTATACTCACATTCTTTAATATATACTAGCTGGTGCTCACGACTTCGATCGCGTGAACTTTGAACGTGAACAAATCAGATGGCTGCAGGCTTTCAATAAAATTAGGTTTGACGTATAGGTATAAAACATTTCTTCCCGAACTCCTGCAGAAACAATAACAGAGGATTCGTCGTGTTGTGAGAGGCCACCCTCTAGACTCTACCGTCACCTGCCATTAATAGCGATGGATGCAATATCTATTCTAGTAGATGAACATTTGTCACACACAATATGTTAACTTAATACTTATATTATAAAGGTTTATTTATTTTATGTTTGAAATAGATAATCATAACCGATCCAAAAAGTATGTAGAACTTTTACCATTAAAAAGCTGCTTATGATTCTGAGTGACACAGGTTACATTACACATTTTTCTTCATCTAGAATCAACTCAGAGTGAAAGGCTAGATAATAAAAACGGGGTGGCAGTCAAATGCCTTCAATTCCAACCGCAAGCCTTCTCTGTACTAGCCACTAGGTGCTAATCGAAGCAGGCACGCTCGTACGATGCGGCATCATGGCCAGTTAGCCAGTTAGTCTCACTTTAGCCTGTTTGTCTTTCGTGTTAGATTTCGTCCGTAAACATTCTCCTTCCGGAGACTTACTGGAACTAACCTTTTTATCCCCAGCCACTTATTGATAAGTTACTTCAGTCAACATTTTATGCACTTTGACATTTAAACACCTAATCCCACGATAAACATCAGGTGTATTTCAATAAATTGTTTGGCATTAGTGTTTTAAATGCCATATATTTTCCGAATCGTATTTATATTGAGTTAATAAAAGTTTTTATATTTTGTCTGTATTCAAAATAAGATGTCAGATTAAGGTTTCGAAAATGGGACGAGAACTTCTTGATGTGCGTGCAAAATTTGTACTTAACTGTACCCGTCTGAAACTTATATCAACTGGGCCGAGTCAATAAATAAAATTGACTATACACATTTTATGGTACGCAAGAGGTTATTTTTATAAGAATATACAAGAAATAAACAAAATGCATGCGAGTTAAATATGATTTAATTTCGTAATTTTCTTAGCAATTATGTAATTTCGTTTTCAGCATCTGAATAATTATAAATATAGACACGGCGATACATTTTAAACAGTAATATAACTTTGTATATAAGCGCATCACGTAAACTAACATTTTAATAGTTGGAATGTTTCTACGTCTTTTACATGTATTGTCGACTATGAATATACATAATAATAGTACATAATATACAACATGTAACAAGGTATACTTTACACTCTGTGTTTGGCTTGTTAAATAAAAAGTTTTCAAAAGGTGTAAAATACGGCCACCCTACACCCTACATATGCTACGCATATTACATCGCGTCGCTGTGTGCGTAGACTTACGGTTGTGTAGAACACTTTTGGTATTGTATCCACAATTTTCGTTCATATCGGGAATAGTGCAATATGAAATGTTCTATCATTCTAATCCAATTTTCAGTACTTAGGTACTATAAATAAAAAATAGAATAGCGTAATTTCTGTTACACGTTGTATATTATGTTCGTCTAATATCGATTGTACTCCACACATTATGGTGACAGCAACCGTTAATATTCAGTAAATACATTCATAAATAATTGAATAGACACTGGGCGTTACACTAATGTTTTAAATCATCCTTTCCTATAAGTTAAATATTTTAT